>NW_024067693.1:0-65925 GCF_009389715.1 Phoenix dactylifera
CTGTCGCATACATTCATTGTCAGTGACGCATCATACGATTTAACTACAACATTTTCACAAAAAATTGATTATGTGTAGGAGAATTATTTTCTTCCATTCCAAGTATTATCAACACCTGGATTCAAGAATATTTCTATTTCAATGACTGCCGTGCTAACCCCAAGTTACAATTAGACTCCAAATTTAATAAAAACCTGATATATATAATTCGATCAGCATTTCTTCTCTTATATAGTAATGCCAACCATTCTTTAACCAACTTAGAAAAATTCATACCTCCCTATCCACAATTAATCTTGTCAAGAATTTGCAGTAAAAAATTAAACCTGAAATACAGCAAATAATAAGAAAAATTAGCCCAGCTAGGATATATATGATAGAAACCTTGTTGATGTCAATACCCAAACAAATTTCTAAAATGAATATAGATTTTACCTAATACTTGTCTCTGAGATGATGCTCAGCTTATTTCCAAATTTCCTTGATCACTTACCAAATTTTGTCACCTAGTAAGCTGTCCATTCATCCACCATCCCCCCACCTTGGTTGCTTAACTTCTCTCAACAGTTTCTTGACATTTCCTAAATCATCACTTGCATCTTCTTTCTGGTTTGTAGTACTAAAAACTATTTGCATAATGTGCTTGACGTGATAATTGCTGATAATCTAAAAACAGCATTTCCTACATGTAGTTACTTTGACATTCCAATAAGGTATATGCATGTACTTCATATTAACCCGCTTACTTGTTTGTCCTCAATCTACAGGCCTATATGAGCAATTAATTGTAAAGAATACCATATTTATTGGTTCGCAGGCTTCTACAATCAATTGGCAGCAGAACCATAAATGTAGATGGGAACTATTGACCTTCTAGTTGCCTTAACAACCGAGATTTAAATCGAAACTAAAGCTTCCTTGAACCTTCCAAGCATCGCACATACACTTTCCTAGAATTAGCAAGAAACAATGCCACAGATGCTTTTTACACATGGCAATACCAAAAAATATTGCCAGGAGACCTAACAAATTGATAAGATACCCACCTAACCATACATACCCGCTGTTGAAACATGACTTAATCTTCCTGCTGTCATGTCTAGCCAAGGCCCAAAGTCAGCAATTTTGGCATTGTCAGTGCTCAGTTCAAAGAGAATGTTGACGTTTTGAAATCTCCGAAAAATGATCTGTATATATATAATTAAAATGTCAGGAAGAAAAATCCATCTGAGTCATCAAGATTAACTTCTAGAAGTAATGGTAGGTTAGGACATGTCCATCAGAGAACAAACTTGCATTTATTCTTTTTTTTGAAATATGACTGACAAATTTTTGAAAGCTTACAACAACAGAAAAAACAAAAAAGATAATAAGAATCTGTAATAAATAATAATTGGATTGTGAGGATTTGGAGGAAAAAAAATCAAAGGAAGACTTTGTCCTCAATGCCCATTATCAGACTGCAATCTCCTGTATATGAAGCACTATCTGAATGCATGTGTTGAATATTGTTTGCAGCAACTAGCACGAGGTGTGGTTGAATAGCCATGCAAAACAGAAGGAAGCTTCTAATAATGAGATGATTCAAATATGACATTATCAGGCCACCATGAAGAGGGTAATATGTCAAGAGGATACAATTTACATGTTCCCACAAGGAGAATAAACATGAGGCCAAGAAATTTACAAATGGCGTATGCTTATCTCTTCATGTATCCACTTCTTATAAAAAAACCATCATTTCATGTAGAATTATTGCAGCTGCCCCTAAAGCGAAGAGGCCTATTGATCAATCTCTACCATCATCATTGACATTGAATTTTACCTAGATGGAAAGCATAGTCAAATTTTCATTTAGAGACCAGCACAGTCTTTATGCAACTGTTTAACCCTGCACATGATTACATAAGATGGAACTGTAGCTACACATCTTCATAGGTGTGCCAATAATGTGACCTAATATAAGAGCAGGTAATAAACAAAAGCAAAGAACAATACAAGATACATGCAGGATTTTGGACAACAGGTCATAGACCTCCAAATGTCCAAATTATTCTCTTAAAAACACTTCTATGTCATAAAATATCTCAAATATATGGTGAAGCAAAGCCATCATGTAAGATTCTTGACCTTTCAGCAATGTAATATGGATAGTGAGCATGTGTGGAAGATAGTGCTATTCTTTGAATAGTTCAGTAGTATATACATTATAACTTAGATGCACCATTAACATCTTCTTTGTAAATTCAAGTGATGCTTCTCTAACAAATTTTACACAACTGATATTACATCTTATGACAACAACAAATAACTGAGCTACCAAAAAGAAATGATATAGTAAATATATTGTTAAGGAAATTTACATTACATGCCACATGCATGCATTTGCAAACATAGATGCGTAATAGTAAAGCAACAAAAGTCACTTATGATAGATTCTAACTTGTCAAGGACTGATAGAAAAACTAAGTACCTGAAAATCCATATCTTCATGCAGGTACTTCAAGCCACGAGCAGCATCAATAGCTACTTTTAACCTCATGGGCCATGTAAGAGTTGTAGTTGATCGAGGTTGACAAGTGATCCTCTACACTTCTGTTAGGCATATATTCATATACAAGAAGTCTTTGTATTCCTCTTTCATCATCATCAGCACAATAGCCTACTAATTTGACAAGATTTGGATGTTCAACTATCCCCAGAACATTTACTTCTGTCAACCATTCTTTGTGCCCCTGAGAGAAAATGTAGGATCATAAAGGTGAGTAGCAGTTAGTCTGTATCCAATACAATAGAGTTTGAAATGCATTCTGAAGCTAAGAGAATACATCATTTACTCAAAAAAAAAAAAAGCCATAAGAGTTAGCACTGCAGCTAGAATGGTGTCTGCTGATTTTCACTAATAAACACTAGTACCCAATTTAGATTTGCAACTCCTACGTATGTTTTTTCTAATTCCTCTGAGTGTTGACAAGAAAGAAATATATGGTCTCTGAGCAATGCTTTTAGGATGAATATTTTCCCCCTAGTGTCATTGGCCAGTCTAAAAACATTTACCATTACGAAGGAATAAAGAAAAACGAACCAAATGAGTCATACAGTTGATGACTACTTCCATATTAACAACAAATTTGAAGAAGTTTCCTGTAATTTAAGGATTTGAACTACGGAGAAAGCAGAAATTTGTTATTCTTTCTCCAATGATAAGGATGGGATAGTTCTTGCTCGTATTAAACCAAATAAAACTAACATATAGCATGCAAAATAATAGCAAAAGCGCCTAGGAAGCATCCACATCGTGCTAACATCTCATCTGACGATATTTCATGATATGGCTACTTCAATTGATCTCCATGGTCCATGAGATGCTGTCAAATGGGAGACACCCAATTTAGCCAATATACTTTCAGCTAAACTGGATTATCGGTACTTTTAATATAATTACACCAGATACCTTAAAAAGGGCTATACACTAAGCATCCTGTCCTTGAGTTGAAACTAATTTTAACCCAAGTTTCTGCAGGAGACCAATGAAGAAGAATGCAAAACCAGCACTTCAAATCTTATTGGAGTAACATCCGGATTCATAAATTAACTTACAACCAGATCTGAAAAAGAATCTTGATTGTCCTCAAGGAACAGAAACCACAATTGTACGAAAGCAAAAATGGATATTAACAGCTATTCCCATCAGACCATCTGATGCAGCTGCAAAACGAGACTGAAAGTTGAAGAGAAAGAAGAAGCATGACAAGAGAGATAGGGGTGGAAGAAACTCTTTTCCATGAAAGTTATTATTAAAACTAAAACAAGTCTGCTCAAAACAACCCTAGATGTAGCTTTGGAGAATGAAATGAGAAACATGTGCCACGGTTAGAGCCTACCATGTAAAATCTTTCCACTTGCTTTTATCTTTTTCCACTCCATATTATATTGTTATATTGGCCAGTTAGTAACACATCATTAATGGTGATTTTCATGGTGATCACAAAACCACCCTTTCTTGGAATGTATCATGATAAAGCAAACTGGGAGTGTTATCACATGGAGGTGATATATATGTTGCATCAAACAATTATATGGGCATTAATTTAAATATTGGATATAGAACAAAAGTGTGACTCAATTTTGGACAACATAGTGTTGAGCACTTGCCTCATGCATCTGTTCCTAGTGCTGCAACAGTTTATGATTCTGAAATCCCAATTAAACACCTGAGAAAACTCATCCACATAATGAATTGCATGGATTATAACCATGTACTTGAGGAGGGTCTATCTAAGTTTGCTTAGTTTATAGCCATGTATTATAATTTCTAATATCTACAATGACAAACCAAATTTAATTATCATAAATCTATGATGCATGAGAATACACCTATGAAACAAATGGAGCCGGAGAAATTAGTGTTTAGGCAAACTTATCCAATCCTAATGGTAAGGAAAGGAAATTTAAGTTGTACTTGTTTAGATAGAAAGAGAATACACATATGTAATGAATAACTTGTGCACATCAGTTCGAGGATAACTAGCAAATATTCTCTTTTTTTTAAAAAAAAAAAGAAATTTCCAGCGTTCAGCCAAGCAATAACTAATTTAAATACGTAATGGTACCATATTATAAAGCAATAGGTTTATGCCAAAGGAACCTTGCCCTGCAGCCCTTTGCGATTTAGTTGTTTAACAGCAATCTCGAGCTTCATACTTGGATCTTCAGAGCTCTTGATTGTGCCCCTGTAAACCACATCCAAATCCACCTTCACCAACCATCATCGAACGGCTGAAATTCCTTGTAGCAGTCCTTAAATCTGAAAGTGTGAACACCCTGAGATCGCTTGGCCTCTGGGAGAAGCTAGGGTACTGACACCTCCCAAGGGAGTCAGCGCTCATGTCTGAAACATTCTGAGAGTTGAACTTCAGATGCCGATCTCCTCATATCACGGTCAGTCGACGTGGTTACTGCTGGACCGTGCTGACGCAGGAGAATGTGGAAAGGAGCTCACTCTTCTTCAGTCCATTCGGAAAAGAAAACACTTCATGGCAGCAGTATAAAGGTCCCCTGATATTCCTTCTGTAGATATTGACTTTAATGAAGGGAGCAAAAAGGGTACTTAGAGCTAGAATGTGTGAATAAGAACCCTAAATGATCTGGTTCAAAATATTAATGACATAAAACCAGAAAATCCAAATTTAACTACAAAAAACCAGAAAATTCAAATTTAACTACAAAAAGGATTTTGCAAAGACACAACAAATTGCAGAAGAAAATTGAATCCAAAACTTGCTTCACAATTCACATCCGATACTGAATTCAAACCCAGTCCTTAGGCTTCCTCAAGGGCAAATCAAATTCTTTTATGGAGGTCATCTTCTCAGGACTAATTTTAATTCTAAAAACTGAATGATTGGTTCTTCAGATAACTCACCATTCTGCCAGCTTATTCCAGACTCCCCAGAAAGGAAGAGGTTAAAAAGTAAAGAACCAAAACGTACTACTCTATGCCACAGTCCGTAGAACATATCCAGCTCTCCCAGTCAAATTATCACAGAAAGAAAACGCAAGCTACTTACTTACAAAAACAATTGTCCTTCAACCTAAATTCTAGGTTGCGTGCGTCTGTGCATAATCAAACCATATAACCCCATAGCTCAAGCAAAATTAGCCAAAAAACGTACCCTTTTCCCTCCAACCCAACTCAAGGTCGCTCTTTTTTTTTTTCTTTTCTCAAGAAAAGCCCATTCCCTTTTGTCCCACCAAATCTCTCACACTGAATACTAGGATGCAACATAGATATGGTCCTTGAAGAAAAACTTCCAAAAAAAAAAAACACGTAAACTACCATGAGTTTCCCCTTCCTTCGAGAAACCCTAAAATTCAGTTCTTTTTTATTCAAGAACAAAACTTTCTAGCAGTACGAAACGAACCCACTAAAAAAGAAATCAAAGAACCAATTTTGACTTAAAAAAAGAAGAGGTCCTCCAAATTCAAACTTACCTGCTTCAATTATTCTAGCGAAGACCTGCAAATTCCACTTCCCTTAGGATCTTCCACAATTCTCAAAGCTCAGAATCCTCTGGGATCGACGAGCGACGGGCATCCATGTTGTAATCAAGACCGAAGACTAAGTCAAACCAAGGCAGATGGCTTCAGCTCACCCACTAAAGGCACGAGGACCCTAGAGAGAAGATAGAGAGAGAGAGAGAGAAGAGAGAGAGAGAGAGAGAGAGAGAGAGAGAGAGAGGTGAGAGAGAGCTCTCTCTCAGACTTCCCCTCGCAGAGTGCCGTGAGAAGGGCGCCTTCGAAGAAAGGGAGGATGGTTCATGGTAGGAAAAACGATGCCCAAAAATAGAAGACACAGAATGAAAGATCTCCATTCCTGATAACTTTGAATAGTCGGATGCTTAGAGAATTCCTATGCGGATCCCGGCCATCTACCATTCACTCAGGCGCGAGATTCACAAGCACGAATCTCTGCGTCACGGATATTTACCCGCATGCATTTTATATGCATCATCCCGTATTTAAGATGCTCGTGAAGGACGGACATTCCAAAGGGAATTTAATTTAGGAATGAGATTTAATTAATTAATTAATCATTAATATATTATATTATTTACTGGACGGCGGTCTCGAGACTCACGGAAAGAGCGATGGCTTGAGTTGGCGTTCGCCGAGCAGCTCCTTCTACTTTCCGGCATTTCTGGTGCCGGGATAAGGTTTTGGGTACTTTCGGCATTGCACTCCATCAATAGGATCATCAAGGCCATCCATTCCGATGGTCTCCCTGAATCCTGATCTGCTGTCTTATGTGCTGCTCCAAAAAAATCTAGTCTCCTTACGCTATTGTGTCTTTGAATGTGGCAATTGCTTGAAGATTAGAGCGGGAATAGAAATCCATTTGCAACGCCCTGATTAATAAGGAGCCAAAAGTGGAACGGCTATTATATTCAAAAATTATTGTACAAAATTGTTGTTTAATCATAATTGCTCGTGTGATGTTCCCTTTCTCGAGAAGCTTGTCACTACTTCATGCAAAGCATGCTAATGACTCTTTGTTAAGATAAATAATATTTGATTGGGTCCAAAAAGGTTCGTAATTGATTGGAGAATTAATTAAGTTCTAATTAGGCTAAAGATATAGCCCAATTATAGACTCGGTCAGGCCATCCTATAGGCTGGCTATCTTGAACTGGTCCAAGCAGCAGGCAGCCCCCCTTTTCCTTTTCCTTTCCCATCCATAACTCTTTGTTGTATGGGAGAAGGCATCCAAGTGAGGGCCTCTCCCTTCTTTTCTTTTATTAGATTCTTAGTGGGACTCTTAGTGGCTAAGAGGAAGGGCCCCAGAAAACCTAGAGGAGGTGCAATAAAAAAACGGTGGCCCGATAGCGCTGAGAGAAGAAGAAAAGAAAAGAAAAAAAGATTTACTCTAATGCTATAGAATAAGTTCTTCTTATAGAACATCTTATCGGCCTGCAATTGCTAGAGATGAAAGGCTTAGCTGAGCTTTTCAAACATAAAACTTGTGGATTGAAATGGCCAATCTTAGGGAGCTGCGTGTGTTCATGATCTCAATCTCTCTCGAAGATCAAGTCAACTCAGGAATCACCATTATGAAAGATAAAAATATTTTAAACCCTATAAGGCACGCCTTTTACATGATAACATCATGAACAAGTCCTCGCAAGTACTCCCTCTTTGCCATGATGTAAAGGTCTGTTGAAGCGGACTCTGAATGTTTTTGCAGGTGTACGGAGCTGTCGCAAATATATTTTTTGCAAGTATTATTATCTTCTCACAACGTAGGCATCTGCGACAGATTGTGACAGTGCTGTGCTATCACAAATACTCAATCTGCACATTTCCCAAATACAAATTGGTATACTAAAAAGGGTAGCCTTTCTTTTCTTTCCTCCTCCTTTTATATATATATATATATATATATATATATATATATATATATATATATATATATATATATATATATATATATATATATATATATATATATATATATATATACATCGATGCCTCACACACACCGGGTGTAAGTACAGCTTATAAAGTCTGAAAAAAAAAAGTACATCGAAGCGGCACCATCTTTTTTGTGGTTCTGGAAATATACTAAGACCCATTAGTTGGTTTTTATGCTTGTTGCTTCCAAGATGCATTTAGTTTGGTTTTAATGCTAGTTGCAACTGTTGGCAGTGGAGTTTTTGAAAATAAAGCCTGTATAAAAAGTTATTTGCTGTTTGGTAACCATATTTTTAAAGTCTGTAAAACTTTAACATGTATTTAATAAATAAATTGAGAAAATATTTTTGGTATGGCAAAATAACCATAAAAGACATTACATAGTATTATACAACAGAGCATAATAAAATATAATATGTATTAATACATAAATATATGATATAGTATAATATTAATGGAATATAATATATTATTATTATAATATAGTAATATAATATTGTATACTATAGCATAATAAGTTAATATAACATTAACTTATTTAGCATAACATATCAATATATTATGATATAATATAATATAATATTATATTTATAGTATAATACAATAATGAAGATATAAAATATTATAATTACTAGCGTAAATTAATTTTCCATCCTCTCGATAATTGTGGTATAATATAACATAATATTAAATTATTTAACATAACATATTAATGTATTATGATATTATATTATATTATATTATATTTATAGTATAATATAATAATAAAGGTATAAAATATTATTATAAAAAAGATATTTGTGTAATTATTATATTTTATTATGGGTATTTTGGTCCAAAAAGAAAAAAATATTATAACTCAAAACAACTTTCCGACAATTTCTAACATTATTTTTTTGGAGAAGCTCCAAAATCAGAAAGCTAAAACAGCTTTCCGAAAAATTTACCAAACACTTCTATTTTATCTAAAAGTACTTTTTGGCTCTCCAAAAGCTTCTCCAAATAAGATCTAAATCCTTGGATGACTACCTTGCCTAGAGTCTTAACCATCAGCATAAAATGGATGTTTCAAGTGAGTGGGGAGTTCTTATGAGCCGGGTTTTTTGGCAATATAGATTAGACTTGTAAAACTAATGAGCTGAGTTGAGCCGGATTGAAAATTATAAAACCTAGATCCGACTCAAAATTGGAAGACTTTGTGAGCTCAACTTGACCCATAGGCCATAAAAAATGGACCGGTCCATGTCTAATTACCTCGAGGTCACGTCAAATCCCATATTAGCCCAACCCATTTGCAACCCTTACGGCATAGAATAACTTATAAATATAATATTTTATATTCAGCTAAGATTAATTATTTATAAATTTGCTATTTTTTATTCACAATTTATTTCCATGCATCGCACGAATCCTTTGTTTATATCAAATTATTTTCACTCTTGCACAACACCACTAGAATGGCGTGGGCCTCCAACATTGTTTTTCTCTTGGACTTTACCTACACATCAAAACGTCATAATGGACCAGTGCTAAGTGGATGGTTCCTACTTGGAACCAGCATGTCATATACAATGTGGGTTCTGCGAAGCAAGAGTTGCTCCTTGGCAATTTTTTGGTGCAGTATTTAAATATATGATGCCATTCTAAATCTCATTCTTTTGGGCATGATATGAGGATCAACGAGTTTCCACTTTATAGTCTGAGAGAGAGAGAAAGAGAGACACCAACTTCATAGCTAACCTAAACTAGAACTGCAACTAAGGTGGGTTGGGCCGGATTGAAGGCAAACCCTTCTCTAAATCCCTTAACCTAAGCCAACCTGTATTTTTCTCATCCAACTCGACCCAACCTTATTACATTCTAAAGTTGGATTGTGTCGAATTAGCTAGGAAGGGCTGGGTTAGATTCAGTTAGGTTGTGCTATGTTAATTAGATTAGATCGGAATGAATAAGAATTTTGAGTTAGAAAAAAATATTTGAGATATTTTTATTAAATTCATCTTTGTTGAATTTAGGCCACAAACATATACAAACTTTAATAGTACCCATACGTAAAACTTAATAAAACACATAATTTAAGGAGACTAAAAATAATTATATAAATATATAGGTGGCTTGTATGAAATATTAATATAGCTTATTGATTTATTTATATATCGAATTAGGTCAGGTCAAATGGATTGAGTTGAGTTAGATCAATTTCAAAGAGATGTGAGAGCGGAGTTCAGGTTGATTTGAAGGTCAATCCTATCGTAATCCTATTTGAGATCAAGTTGATCTAAAGTTGAAAATTTTTAGCTTAAGCTCAATCCATATCTATAAAATTTCAATCACCCATCGCATGGAAAGATGAATTTGCACCCTCAAGCTAGACTTAAAGAGTCTAGAGCTGGTACGGAAGGGTAACCACGCGAGGCATGCGCGTAACCCACTCGACCGTTAGTTCCGCTGACTCCCCCGCGCCGTTTGAAAACTCCGAGACCAACGTCTCTCCGTTTTCTCCCTCAATATCTCCATCATCCCTTCCTCCCCCAACCTCGCCGCATCTGTCTCCTTTCCACTCCTTCTCCCTTTCTCCTTTCCCCTTCCCCGTCTCCTCTCCCCTCTCCACAACCCACACCACCACCACCTCCGAAGCTCCTCCTGGATCCCCACCTTCCTCACGCCCAGAAATCGCCCCATCCATTCTCCAATTCAACCCCTTGCGATGCAACCAGTGCCCCCCCATTGAAAAGAACTGAGATGCTGACCGCAAGGTCCGGCCAGGGACCGAGATGGACCTCCTGCGCCACTCTCGCCATCCTCGCGACCGTCCTTCTTGGTGGCCCGCACCTCGGGCAATGCCAGGACAGCGACAACGACAGCCCATTCTTGCAGGGTGCATTCTCCAGCTACTTCTTGAACTTCACCAAAGTTTTTGCAAGCGACATCAGCCAGAACCTAGGATACTGCATCAAGGACTCGTATGTCTGTCAGAATCTCTTGATCTGTTGAATGCGTTGAATGTTTCTTGATCCAAAATGGTGTTTTTGATCATGAGTTCTTGTTACTCTGTTTCAGTGATAAGGATTGGAACGAGGCGTTCAATTTCTCCAAGGATATGAGTTTTGTGAATAATTGCCTCAGGGAAAGAAATGGTACCAGCTACCGCTCCTTCTCTTTCATGTTTTTTGCTCTTTCCTACATGGTGATTGGATATGATATTATGCTTATGGAAGGGGGAAGAAGAAGAAATGTTCATCGATTACTAACGGATGGATCCCTTGTAAAATGGTGGAAAGGTTTATATTAAGGACTTCAACATTATAAATATTTGAAAATAAAGGATCATAAGGGTGTAGACAAACAAATGACCAATGTGCTACTTTCTTCACATACGTTCCAGCTTGATCCTGTACTTCAGCATATTTTTCTGCAATGTATTTGCTTAAATACTTGTTTCTAATAAAATAGGAGAACATTTACCCTGGCTTACAAAATCACCTCCGTGCCTAGCATTCTTATTTTGGACTCAAACTGGAAATGACAGATCTTTCGAGGCGCATATGTACAGCTGCAGATATTAAGTTCTACTTCAGCAGTTTATATGGCGGCAATGATGAGAACAGGGAGCAGAGCAACACAAAAAAGAATTACTTAAAACCCAACAAGAACTGCAACTTGACAACATGGTTGAGTGGATGTGAGCCAGGATGGGCATGCAGTGTTAGCAAGGATGTGAAAGTTAATATGAGAGATACCAAGGTCATGCATCTTAGAAATCTCGACTGCCGTCCATGCTGCGCAGGCTTCTTCTGTCCTCGTGGTCTCACTTGCATGATACGTAAGCATCTAATTCCTTTGTTTCTCTCTTCGAGTGAGGTGTGTCTTCGGGACGAACCAAAACCCAAATCAGATGAATGTTGTTCCGCTAATGATATATGTGAATGAGGATCTACTTTGTTTGGGGCAACAACATTGCATACTGATGAAGTTTTGCTTGTACCAATTACCAAATGGCTTATTTGACCTGGCAAGACCTTTTCCACTTATGTTTTAATTTTATGAGAAGAACTTCTGACCTCCTTCTGTAATTGCTGTTTTTCATGATATGAAGCTTGTCCCTTAGGTGCATACTGCCCGGTTGCAAAACTAAATACAACTACGGGCGTCTGCGAGCCGTAAGTTGACATATTCTTATTTGAGTTCCTTCTGTTTTCAAAAGCATGGCGTGTCTGATTATTTAAGTTCAAAAAAAAATTATAAAAATACGCAGATACACTTACCAAATACCTCCAGGACAGCCAAACCATACCTGCGGTGCCGCAGATACATGGACCGATGTTTTAAGTAATGATGAAATCTTCTGCCCAGCAGGATATTATTGTCCAAGCACTACAAAGAAAATTTCTTGCAGTAGTGGGTATTGTTTCTTTATCCTACCTATCCAGTGGTTTTTAAACTATTTCAAGAGCATCATGTATGATATTGTTGTATTTTCAAGTCAAATCTTGATGATAACCAGCACTTTTGGGGTTTGAAATGGGTATTTACTAATTCACATTATATTCCAATTTGCAGACATTACTGCAGGAAGGGTTCTACTCAAGAATCAAGTAAGTTCCTATCTATTCACCTAGTTGTATGGCCATTTCCTTCTTCTTTTTTCCCCGGTAATATGATGGAGCCATTTCTCAGTTATTGAAGAACATTTTGTTTTGTGTAACCTTCCTAAATCGTTATGATCAGATAAAGAAACCCAATCAAAGGTAGAATTTTCTATCACATCTAGGAGTTCTTTGTAAGCATCTGTCCTTTCTGCTTCCTCACTGGTGTCACCTGTCCATTGTGGCATGGCAGTCTGTTCCTATAATTTTTTTTTTTCTTGCTGGCAAGGTTGTGTTTTTCTGAGGTTCCAGCCTTCAAACTGTTCATAGATTAGGCATTTGATGTGTTATCTCATGCTCATATACTAAATGGATGTACTAATCCATAGGTAACCCTTCTAAGGTCATTTCAATTCTGAAGCCCTCTTACCGATATTGTTGCCACAAACATGCACACCCCTTAGTTTATTTCAATAGCTGAAGTGCTAACTAATAGTTATTCTTCCAAGTTGGTTCTCAATGAGCATACAATCATATTACTATATTCATTTTGTTCACCACAATTCCCATATGAAGATTTTTTCCACAATTTCACATCTCTTCCACCTTTGAAGTCACAAATCACTCGGCATATCTTCATGCTCATTAGCAAAAATGGTCTGGTTCACTGCATATCTGACTCCCATATGCAATGTATATTGTTTCATAATTAAATTGCAGTTCATAGTTCTATGTGTGAAAACCCTAGATGTCTTTCATATCTAACAGCGCATTGAAAGAAACTAAAAAACCTTGCTGTGATTTTTTTCTTCTTCTTTTTTTGACAACCTTGCGTTCACCTCAATGTCATCAAGGCCTGCAAAAGGAAGTGGAGTGCCATTGAGCTAGATGCTCACAGCTTTGATTTCCATAAGTGAAAAATGAAGAAACCACTCTGAAGCTTTACACCCTCTGAGTGAATAGAGGATGTGCTCGCCTTTGTGCGACATCAAAAAAGAAGTTGATGGTTAAAAGATAATAAGTATACAAAATCAGAAAAAAAAATGACGCAATTGATGCGATTACTTTGATATTGGTCCTATAAAATCAGCCCTTTTCCTTGCTACAAATATGGATTCATTGCTACAAATATGTATTATTGAAAAAATAGGACATGTTATTTGGATACTTCTCTTCAACTCCAAAGAGCTAAAGCAGTAAATCTAGTCGACGGTATATTTTTTGTGTTTCGTGGGTGAATTTCGTTCAATTGGCAAATTCTCAATTTTCATTTTTTTTTGAAGAAAAAATAATTTGATTGCCTCTGTCTTCTGAGGAGTTGTTTCTATATATGTTTTGTGGTTTTAATTGTAGCTTGATCGAAGTCTATAATGAACTTGCAGGGTGCTTTAAGAAGAGTTCTTGCAAGCCAAATTCTGTAAATCAAGATATTACTATTTTTGGTGCCTTACTAGTGGTAAGCATTTTTTTAGATACCTTCTTTTTCATTTTTAATAAAAAATCAAATCACTATCATGATCAGGTTATAAAGTGCAATTAATTTTTGAGAATTAGTGCACAATTGTGATTATTCAGGATTTTTTGCCCGTTGATATTAGTTTACAATAAGAATGGCATTTGCTTATTTTGGTCCAACACTCGCTCCTTAAGTTTATAATTATGTAAAATTCGACCCCAGACTATCTTAAGTTCTTGTGATGAAAGTACTGGCAACCTTGTTAATAATATGACTCGAACAGAATGATTCTTCACCTATTCATGAATTCTTCAACTTTTTGAGTGTAGATGGATAGCATTTCCTCAGTTTTTTACCCCAATTTTTGTTGATCTAAAAAAGGCTAAAAGGGTGATGGCGGTATAAATTATCTTAACCACACTACAACAACTCTGTTTTCATTGCTATGAAACACAGAGGTGCAAAACAAAGGGATATCATCAGACAAGTCCCCTGCACCGAACCTCAGGGAAGGAATGACAAGAAATCTGCAAGATATCCAAAATATATTAAAAAAACAAAAGTGAAAAGTGAAAACATCCAAACTCGAAAGAAAGTGCGATGATAGCATATTCTTTCTGCCTTAGTTAACAAGCATGCCCTCTGATGCTTGCTTGCTCGATAGCTCATATTTTACGAAGTACTTCTATTGTGCTGGAATGGAATCAGAGACCATTAACATATATATGTGCATACTAAGCACAGCATTAATCTTATATGATCTTAAGATCAGCTTTAGTTACCAATCAACTTTACAGCTTGCAAATTCAAAAACTTAAATTACAGTATGACTTAATACATGTTTTTGCCTAAACATAGCATCTTTTTAGGAAACTATGTATCTTGACGACATGGAGGTTTTCTGTTGCTATATTTTTGCCCTTAAGTCTGTAGCCTTCTCATATACCTTAGGAACTTCTGAGAATCCAACATTGTTGTCCAACTATTCCTTCTGCCACTGCTTTAAAATTTTCTTGCATCACCCTTTTCTAAAATAAAATTTACATTCGCTAAGAAAGCAAAGTACCTTGATATCATTACAATCATATACCTACCAGCACATAACTATGCAACTGATAAGATGGCGTACATATTGTCTGCAGGCATCAAGAATAATCTCCTTTGCAATATATTGCTCGATGCAATAGCACATAATTATTGCGCCATTCTTGTTTGTAGTGCAATATATTTTGGAAATAAGCTCCAATGGATATGCACAGTTTGAATCTAAGCCAAGCAATAACTAACTTGTTCTTTTTATTCCTGTAGGTGGCATTGAGTTTAGTTCTATTGATCATATACAATTTCTCTGGTCAAATTCTCACTAATCGTGAAAGAAGACAAGCCAAATCCAGGGAAGCAGCTGCAAGACATGTAAGAGAAACTGCACAAGCTCGTGAGAGGTGGAAAACAGCTAAAGATGTTGCAAAGAAACATGCAATCGGACTGCAGACACAGTTATCTCGTACATTCTCGCGCAAAAAAACTGCAGCACAATCAGGGCCATTAAGGGGTCTTGGTCATGGATCTGATGAGAATACATCAAAATTACCAACAGCATTGCCACCAAAGAACAAGGAACCAAGTAAACTTTCTAAAATGATGCAATCGATTGAAGACAATCCCGAAAGTGATGAAGGCTTCAATCTGGAGATCGGAGATAAAAACTTGAAAAGGAATATGCCTAAAGGAAAACAGATGCATACTCGTAGTCAAATATTCAAGTATGCATATGGGCAAATTGAGAAGGAAAAGGCCATGCAGCAACAAAATAAGAACTTGACCTTCTCGGGAGTGATTTCTATGGCCACTGACACTGAGGTTAGAACAAGGCCTGTAATTGAGGTTGCCTTCAAGGACCTAACTTTAACTCTCAAAGGGAGTAAGAAAAAATTACTGAGGTGTGTGACAGGAAAACTTATGCCTGGCCGTGTAACTGCAGTCATGGGTCCATCTGGGGCTGGGAAGACCACATTTCTAAGTGCTCTAGCTGGAAAGGCAACTGGATGTTCTGTGACAGGTTTAGTGCTCATAAATGGAAAGGTAGAACCTATTCGTTCATATAAGAGGATCATAGGATTTGTACCACAAGATGACATTGTTCATGGAAACTTGACAGTAGAGGAGAATCTTTGGTTCAGTGCAAGGTGCAGGTACGAAAATGAGTCCTATCTTTCTTCATGCACTTTTCGTTTCCAGTTTTCCTTGTAAGTAAGCTGCTTGCTCTTTGCTCATGCGAGGAAAATACCTTTACAACAGATTCACCCTAGTCTAGGTCCGATTCAAGTAGCCAGAAGCAAAAATTTGTTTCACAAGTTCACCCTCTAAATGAAATCAACTACAATTCTAGTTTGTCTTGAAATCATGGATTAGCAGTGCACAAGAAAAAGGGTGAAAATTTGTATGCTTTCCTTGGTTGACTACTCCACGTACATGAATCTATATTGTATCATATCACGTAATTGCATAATATTTATACTACGCATATAGTATTTTTTTCCGAACTTTCCCATTGCATTCATTCTATTTTTTTTTTGATGTCTGTTGGAAGGACACAGTCTATTTTTTGTGCTGCGAATTGACTGTCTACCGTTTAAGATATCACATTCTCTTCGTATTCTCTGGATCTCCTTTATTTGTTGGAGCTTTTATATATCCCTACCTTCACCATTATGTTACCTCTATCTATCCCTTGTTTGTCTTGCAGGCTTTCAGCAGACATGTCCAAAGCCGACAAAGTTCTAGTTGTAGAAAGAGTTATCGAGTCTTTAGGGTTACAAGCAGTACGGGATTCATTAGTTGGCACCGTAGAGAAACGTGGAATCTCTGGAGGACAGAGGAAACGAGTAAATGTTGGTCTAGAAATGGTTATGGAACCCTCTTTGTTGATCTTGGATGAACCTACATCTGGTTTGGACAGTTCTTCATCTCATCTGCTACTTCGAGCTCTTCGTCGTGAGGCTCTTGAAGGGGTAAACATCTGCATGGTGGTTCACCAACCCAGGTTGTTTCAATATTCATGAGATTCTGGATCTCTCTCTCTCTCTCTCTCTCTCTGTGTGTTTTGAAATATGGTCTTTTTCTGATTCCATTTATCTTCAAATATGATGACATCCTCATACATATTTCCAATAGTTGTAACATGAAGTCATCTAGGGTAGATAGCATATAAGAAAATACTAGTCTATATGACTAGGAAGTGGACTTCCTTCCTGCAAAGACGTAGCCAATATGTAAGTTGTATGAATGATGTGGCAGTATAAATTTTAGATTAATGCGATAGCATTTTCTAGACATGCACATAAGTTGCTTACTTATTAGATGTTGAGATCACTTTGTAGTGGCAATTTTCTTCGGCATCAACATGCATAAATTACTAAATATTAGCATTACTCTTATAATTTCTGACAGGCCTCCATCTGCCAGTTGAACTGACGATCTCCCCCTTGTTGACCCAGTCTGCTGTTAACTGCAGCAGCTGAATTTTGCAAGTTTAACCTGCGAAAAGAAAGAACTTTAGAATCTCTATTGTCTTGCAGGATAACTCTCATGCAACTAAAATGGTTCTTGACAGATTATAATGCTAAACCATAAATGCATGATTTTTCTTTTCTTGCTTTTCTGAAAAAACATCTAAAGAATTATTGAGATCTTATTGCTCCTAGTGATATACACTGAATGTATGTCATCATTCTCGGTCACTAATGGTGAATATTTTTCTGCTTCAGTTATACCTTGTACAAGATGTTCGACGATTTGATACTTCTAGCAAAGGGAGGTCTTACTGTGTATCATGGGTCAGTGAAGAAAGTTGAGGAGTACTTTTCGAGCCTTGGGATCAATGTCCCTGAGCGTATGAATCCTCCGGATTACTACATCGACATCTTAGAGGGTATAGTGAAGCCAAACACGAGTACAGCAATAAACTATAAAGAGCTGCCCCTCCGATGGATGCTTCACAATGGTTATGATGTACCACGAGATATGCTACAGAATGCTTCTGACCTTGACTCATCAGTAAGGGGAGGTGAAACAAATGCTGCTGGGGCTGGATCTGATGGACAGTCTATTGCTGGAGAAGTATGGGATAATGTAAAGGATATTGTAGGGCAGAAGCGAGATGAATATGAGTACAATTTCTCGAAATCCAAAGACTTATCTAATCGCAGAACTCCTGGTGTGCTCCAGCAGTATAAGTATTTTTTGGGAAGGTAAGTTTTGCAGCTCAGCTTTCTCAACCTGTTGATTTCACTTCTATAGTCTCTGTGAAAGCAACTTGCACATTCAGAATGTTAGAGAGCTTGGGTCTCATGTTTTGCTGAATCATCCTTTTAATGTTTGGAGCTCTTTTTTTTCTTTTTTTTTTTCATGTTCAGGGTTGGTAAGCAACGCCTTCGAGAAGCTAGAATACAGGGAGTTGATTTTCTTATTCTGTGTCTTGCTGGAGTTTGCTTAGGAACACTTGCTAAATTGAGCGACGAGACATTTGGGTCACTTGGTTACACCTACACAGTAATTGCCGTCTGTAAGTTGGAGATCTTACCATACTAACTTATCCTTCCACAGTTAATCCTTTACTAGAAACCATTATGATTGCTCTGTAACACTCATAATATTAGTTAAAACTCCTAACCGGTGGCAGTAATTTACATGCCACATGACAGAGATGGGCCAAAATCATTATATGCACTATTGTAACTGTTGTAAGGATGAAATATAAAACCAAGTAAGTGACAAGAATGTCATGCAATTATAGCTCAAGTGCTTATTTGCAAGCTTTATTCTAAATTAAATGGCAACTAGTTGAAAGTTTCAAAAATTCATGACGTCCCAAGGTAATCAAAGATTTCAGCAAGCTTAATAGACTCCTGTAATGCTGATTTCCTTATGCAAGGCAGGGTTCTGTTTTTGTATCAATATGAAAACTTCAAATTGATGATGGAAGGAGTTATTTATTTTGAAGTGCGTTCATGCATATATGCATGTATTTTTGAGTGTATACCTAGGAGTGACATGCATGCAAGTCGTAGATTTTTAGCAACATGAATAATCATTTTTTTTTTCATTTATACAACCTGTACGTAGTCTGCATAATGTTAATGTCTGCATTTGCACAAATATGCACTAAAACGAACATTATTCATGCTACTAACAGTGTTGATGCTTGGAGGTATGCACTTGCTAAAACAAATAGTTGGAAAAGGGCATGATGATTATGTAGGGCTGAAAACGGATCAGATATGGATCGAATATTGATATATCCATATTTGTATCCATATTTTTGAACAAATACGGATGCGGATACGAATATTAAATGGGTATTCAAATTAATATCCATATTTGTTCTAAATAGATACGGATACGAATCGGATATTAAATATATCCATATTTGTTATAAATGGACATAGATATGAATCAGATATTAAATATATGTATATTTTCCATCCGAATACGGATATAAATCGGATACTTTCTAGATATTAATCAAATTTAGGCAAAATTCAATAATAAAAACTAGCAACAAAGACATGATCATAAAGAAAAAATTCAATTAAAAAATATAATTTTAACAAATATTTGTCAATAATAAAAACTAATAATTTCATAAAGAATATACCGCTTAAGGTTGCTCGTCCCGAAGTAGATAGGATATATGGTGCCTCCATGGCATCTCACGGTTGTCATCGGTTATAATCGCCAGGTGGAAACTAGAAAATGGACGGAACCTTCAAAACCCTAGTTGCTTGAAGACAACGAAGAGGAAAGAGAGACAAAACGGATGAATGAGCTAGAGGTTTGAGCCTTACAGGGGTGTGGGGTGATTTAAAGAATTTTATTCAAATCCGGTATTTGTTTTCGGGTTACTGTCTTTAAGTAACCGTCATCCGATATCTAGGTTTTTTTTAGTTTAAAATTGGTTAATCACTTAATTGATTCCCTGATTTAACTCAACTTAAACTTCTTTTTTTCACTTACTCTTGTCATTCGGATATCCGAATCCAAATCCAAATCTGAAAAAAATCAGGTGTATCCACATTCGCATCCGTATCCTGGAGAGTTTTGAACTGACTATCTGAATCCGTATCCGAATCCGATCGGACCAAAAAAATAGTATCTAAATCCGATTTGAATCAAATATGAAAACAGATACGATTGAATATAATTTGACCCGTTTTCAGTCCTATTGTTATAGTGTGTAGCAATGCATATAACCAAACCAAAGACGGCATGGGGAGAAGATAGTCCATTGAAATTACAATATGATTTCGACATTTGAAATGTGAGAATTAATTATATTCACATCTAGACAAGGCACAAAATAATATATGTGCTTGCTAAACTTATTCCAATAAATTTCACAGCAAGAGGAATATGTAAGTTGCAGTTTTCTTCATTAAGAACTAGTTTTTATTGTATCCAGCACAGTACTCAGACTCTACTATATACTGCATCTCAGAAGACCTTGTGTTTGCCTTCCTTGCTAGCCAATTCTGGATTTCAAATCTAACAGGATTCAGGCTCTCAATAAACTCTTGGTTACCTTAAATGTTTTTCTAGTGTCGTCTAATATCAAACTGATAATTTGATCTGTTTTCTTCTCAATCTCTTCTTGCTTTTGATATACGTGGAAGACACAACAAGCACACGTCTATTTCTTTTCTTTTTTGACATAAGGGAGGCATTGCCGCCCATTTTATTATAAAACTACATAACAATTACATTTATAGATCACAGTCTATATTTGTTTCCTTAGTTGAAACTATTTGTTGAATTGCAGCTCTCTTGTGTAAGATCGGAGCTTTGAGATCGTTTTCACTTGAAAAGTTGCAGTATTGGAGGGAGAGAGCATCTGGCATGAGCTCACTGGCTTATTTTCTAGCAAGAGATACCATTGACCATTTTAATACAATAATCAAGCCAATAGTTTATCTTTCTATGTTCTATTTCTTTAACAATCCCAGGTCATCAATTCTGGACAACTACGTCATCTTGGTCGCACTTGTTTACTGTGTGACTGGTATCGGTTATACTTTTGCTATCTTCTTCCAACCAGGGACTGCCCAACTGGTGTGTATAGTTTCAGAGATCATTGCCTTCTTTTCTTAATTTATCATTACACAACAGACCTTATACCATCAAAATGGAGTTGGCCATATTTATCTTTCTTTTGCTAATTTTAAGCTATTATTTTCCATTCAGTGGTCTGCATTGCTTCCCGTTGTTTTAACTCTCATAGCAACTCAGGAGAAAGTTTCAAAAGTCATATCTAACTTATGCTACACAAAGTGGGCACTTGAAGCATTCGTGATTGCAAATGCTGAAAGGTGTGGTTCACTAGCCATCTCCTCTTCTAAGTTACCATGCACTCAAATTTACTGGAATTCAGAGTCTTGAAACAATGCTTAATTTAGTATTGTTTTCATATATACCTACGAGGACTCAATTTGCACCATAAAAATTCTTAGCAGCAGCAATTGGAAAAAAAAAAAAAAAAAGAAGAAGAAGAAAAGGACGACAACCAACAAGAAGAAGAATACCTGTCAAGAGTTCCTTGTAACACGGCACAAAGGATCAATACATCTATCATTAAACATATTTTTATTGCAGATATCTAAATGCATTCACTCTTGAGTACTTTCATAACTCTCTTATTGATCTATCAGTAAATCTTGCTAGCATTAGCATAGGTTTGACCTTGTGATCATGCTCAAGCATCAAATCATAGGCTATGAGGTAAAGGAGTCTTTTCCTTCTTCAGCTTAAAAGTAATGAATTTTCAGGAGCAAGCCAGCAAGGGCATTTGAACTGTAGGATGCCCTGTACATGCACATGGACGTTGATTAGCATTTACTAATGCAGACCTACTCATATTTTCTTTCCTTTAATTAAATATTGTGCAAAAATGTCATCTTGCTTTGTGCTAAGCAATTATGTATGCTTGATATTTTGCTCTTGCATTCATTCTGCAGGTATTCTGGAGTCTGGCTAATTACTCGGTGCGGTTCAGTTGTGCAATATGGATATGACATTGGTGACTGGAATCTTTGTTTATTTGTTCTCGTTGTTAATGGTATAGTTTTCCGCTGCATTGCCTTCTTTTGTCTGATGACCTTCCAAAAGAATTGACGCTCAGAAAATTTACATTTTCTCTCATTGTACCTGTGTACAAAAGCTAAAATCAGTTTTGATATGCTTTTACTGTAATAGGGAATGTAAAAAGAACAGCAGTTATTAATTAGATTAAATCTTACAAGCACCAATATCAGGATGTGTTTTAAATGTGAGGGAATTTTGTGGGTTATCGGAGCTTTCTCAAGAATCAACATTTACCTGTGTTGTAGCAAATGATGCTAATTTGAATTTCACAGGACATTTGGTCATAGAAGAGATGGAAATTATTTCATTCCCTTCTCGTTGAATAAGATCGATACTTTTTGCTTTTTATTTAAATTACTGTAGTATTACGTAGGAGAACCACCATGGTTCAAAAGAACTTAAAGGAACAAAAGGTTCATCTTTTGGTTACATTAGACCTACAATGCCGAGCATGATATGCCAGTCAAACAGTTGGACTACTCATTTTGTATGTGCATGTTAACATCAGCAAGAAGCATATTTCAAATTGGGACTGGTTCTTTAAAGTCTGCTTTTTGACGAGTTCCTCGCAGAAAGTCGAGTCCAAAAATCAAAAGTCTCTTCAAATAATTATCCTCCATCCAAATTATCTTGTGGTTATCTTTTTTGATTCATCATCACCATGTTTTAAAGACCTCATTTTAAACTATCTAAAACCATTATTTGCTCCTTATCTTCTGTTGGTGTCCCTCTCTGTATAATATACTTGGATATCTATCCCCTTTAGTTTTACAATGCAATGAAAACATCATCATCTATAGTGTATATATCTTATGTTTCTGCACCTACCCCACCATCTAGAAGTATAATTTTATACGGAATGTTCTGATTTTTTATTTGGCTCAACTGTATTAGAAGAATATGGGATAACACTTGAAAGGTCCATCTCTACTTCAACCACTCCAATCCTATGAGAGCATATTCCTACCTCAGGCCTCTCCATATAGTTGCTCTTGTTTTCACAAAGTCTTATTCTTTCTCTTAGTAACCTTCTTCATCCAATCCTATTTAAAATTATCCTTCTCTATTTCATTATTTGATACTAGATTTATTTTCACAAGCTCAAAGGCCCTCTCTGCTACTCAAAATGTATGAAATATAAATTGCACATGCAACCGATTTATAAGAATCCTACAATCTTTCATCAAAGTTTATAAGAGACAATGCATGGCAACACCTGTAATGCATATCAAACTGAATTCAGCAGCCTAGCAGCAAGCAAGCAATCAGAAAACAACCAGGCATTAAGCAGCAAAAAATGCCGGTAAGAAGTGATAATTATCCAGGTATTATCCTCTTAAAGTAGCAAAAAATCAGCCTAGGGACTACAAGAATTGGTGAAACTGGAGGGCTGTAAGACATGAATATATACTGGGTCCTTTTTATATAAGTTTTTTTGCTTCTACCTGTTTCTGGGTTTCTGTCAGAATTATCTCGAGGAAGAAACACAATAGTTGAGAACTTCGCGCATTAGCATGTTTAAGGTCCAACCAGCTCTGGTGTCCATGACTTCGCAAATGCCAACAAGCACCAACAGCCAACCATCCTTAGTTTTCCTCTTCTTTCAAAATTTGCTTCGAGCCAGATTCTCTAAAGTAAGATTCAGGGTGGTCCAAACTGAACCTTTCCTCACCTTCCCTCCTCATGCTGCTAACACATCTTCCAAGCTCCCAGGTTCCCCAAACCAACCAATTCGATCTGCAATGAGATGGAGATCATTAATTGCACCCTCCAAAGCGAGCCACCACCACCACTCCCATTTCATATGATGCATCGCAGAGTGCCTTCGCAGATGCGGTCTCACAACCCTTGCATGTAAAGATCATGGCAAATTCGTGTCTCTTGGATTGTTTTTGAGCTAGAGGAGGCTGTGTGCTTCTCGTTGGACTCCATGTCAAAAGGGCTAATTTTAAGTTAGAGAAGGCTGTATACTTCATGTTGGACTCCTTGACTCCTTTTCGATAGGGCTAAGACTTTCAACCAAGTCAGAGGCCTGTTTTGAATCATTCTAGCAAGATTGCAACTTCACCGAATATATCAATTGATTCTGTCTTTGTTTGGACAGATCTTACGCCTTTTGCTACATAGGAAGACCAAGCAAGCCCTGCAATAACAGCAAGTTTTGTGTTTTTGGCTTCAAGTCATATGCGTACCCATCGATCTAATTCTTGTTGGAATTAAGCCTAAATCCTCCTCAACTCCAGTTCCATCCACGAAAGCCATAATTTTGAATGATACGGGCAAGCAAAAAAAAAAAAAAATCCAAGGTGATGAAAAACTGAAAATCTACAAGAAACCTGAACATAAAGCAATGAATTTCTCAAAATAAAATGCTTTTGTTCTAGCATTCTTATAATTGTTCACGAATCCACCAAAGAACTTGTTTTTCGAATCAAAAAGGGACCCCAAATTTCCAGTCACAATATATCTTTAATAGAGAAGAAGGATCTCCAGGAATAGAGCAAGAAAGGAAGGCAGGTCGCCGACGATAGCAGTACCTTCGAAATCGAGGGGCTGGGGGACGATCTCGGCAGAGAAGAGATGCATGCTGCCTGTGGAGGAGGCGAGCCCTCGCCGGAGTTCCCAAGGGAAGGAGCTACAGCTCCGACAGAACCCTGGGCCCCTCTTTGCTTCAGGCCGATGGACCAGAGTCGGAGGACACGTGGCTTCTTGGTCGCGTCCTTGGAGGTAATAGAGGCATGGGATTCGTCACCACAATGTCAGACCAGCGGCGGCAGGGGATTGGTGGGTCTTTTGATACATCTATTGTGTGCGCTAAGCTTAGAGCCTCATGGAAGCATATTTTCTATGCAAAATAGGTACTAGGTGTGGGTTGCCTTCTTCTTAAAAAAAAAAATTTAGACACAGTAATTAAGTGGGTTCAGAATCGAAAATGTGTTGCTGGAGACCGATCATTACTCCACGATATTCACAGATTATCGAAAAGTACATTTTCTACCAAACTATGCATGTTTATAAAAAGGCAAATGATGTTGCAGACTGGGTGCCTCTTTTGTGGCTCACCATTCTGAAGGTCATTGTCAGAACTCTTGTGTAGCCTTTTGTTTTCTAATTTTATTGACCGTATTCACATCCGTTGGATATAAACCGGCGTTTAAAAATATATATATATATAAAAAAGCTTACGGTCATCGCGGGGGAACGCCGGGTCGAATGTGGAAATCAGAAGGCATCTATCACTGGCTGGCTGCCTAATGAGATTTATTTAAAAAACAATCGGTGATGAATGAAGAGATGATTTGCCACTGTACTCATCTAAAAAGGATTGGCCATGCAACTTAGACTCTAAAACTCTTACGTACGGATGATGGTGGAATGACGTGTTAGAAAAGTTGCTTATCGAACCAGTCAAATGTCCCCGAAAAAATGATTAATAATTTTATTCTACCATGTTTAACCTGGATAATTTATTTCGAAGAAGGGTGAAATAAGGTTAACCATTCAGTGCTTTCTCTCTTTCCTTTTGCTTTTTCACCTTACCAGCAAACCATAAGAGCACCAACCAAACACCGAATATCCTAATGGTAATGTATACGTATGGTTATATCTATTCAAGAGACGGTTAGCTATTCAGAATCCAAATATAACTAGGTTGTGAGTGAATCAAGTTAGATTCTAAATAGGCACAATCTAAACCTAATGTGGCTCTTCTCATATTGGATAAGAATGGATTTAATGTTACTATTATGAGATTTGGTTGATAAGCACACATTAGTATGATCAATAACATAAATTATTGACAAATTTATATCTTTAAAAAAAAGACTTTTTTTAATATTCAAGTAGGGTTTTGAAATATATGGTACACTAGCTTTGAACCTATTCGAGTTTAGATTGGGAATTTAAGCATCCTAATCCATGTCATATCCAAAAAAGATCATAATTCCGGTTAGATCGGATTGATAATGGATCAATTTCAGATCTGAAGCAGGTCAACCCAATCCTCTTGCAGATCTAAACACAGTCTTAGCTTCAGGATATGGTGTGGTAGGAGGGGATTGGTATGGTATGAAGTTTGTGCGATTCAAGATGTACTAGAAGATAATTCATTAGACATGTCTTAGTACTAAATACGATGATGAAGAGAGTGGTGATGAATAATAATTTTAAATAAAAACATAATATGACAATCATTCAATGCTAGACTAGGCCGAGAAAATGGTCTTCGCCCAAACAAGCAGTGAAATAAGCTATGAAAGTTAGATGCTCAAGCAACTACATATAAAGAGGTGATGTAAATATGTACAAGCATAAGCATATATTCATGAGATTGCATATATATGGACGATGCCATTGGTGAGGATAGCATGCCTATTAGCATAGCAAGTATGCTTTTATCATATTATGATAGATAAGCTTCAAAAAGTATACACACTCTTCTTGTATGTAGGCGTAAAAAGAGTTGTAAAATAATATATAGGACTTTTTTAATGTATATACCTTCCTAAATATATAAAAATGAATAAATATCTTTATAAAATTGTTATTTACATATATGCCGTTATAATTTTTTTTACTTTTACCATTAGGGTATTTCGGTCATTCATATTTTAAACCTCTCATTTCTTAACAGCATTATATAACATGAGTATACATACAAAAAATAGGAAAAGTGTATATATATATATCAAGCGTTTTATGAGGATATACAAGTAAATAGTAATTTTGCGAGGATATTTATGCAAATTCTAATACAAGGAGGGTATGTATGCAAAAAAATCTGTAACATATCCAACGAAAAAAGAAATAGAGAAAGAAAGAATACCCTATGTATCTATAGCCCTTATGTCATTGGATGCATCATAAATATATTCCTAGATCAAACAATAGCGACATATTTATCTTTACTCTAATCCTTGACATAGTTTATTCAGATGTGCTCTTCAAAAGGCTCCCACAGATGGCACTCCACCCAAACCCATTCAGGTCTTACTGAAGACTTGACTCTAACTAGCTATCTCACTTGACGCCAATGAAGACGGTTCTCAGTTATTCTCAGATTGGCCAGAATTTTATAACAAGATTCTCTCCAGTCTAATTCCAAATGATGACGGATGTTGCCTTGGACTGATCCATTCATATGAAGCAGCTCAGAGACAAGATTTGGTGGTCCTATAACCGTGAAAATATACCCTCTAATCACTTTTGTTTAGGGCCAATTAAAAAATACCTCGTACCAATTCCAACCCAAAGCAAATGATCATAGCTAAACTAACAAGTCTAATAAATCTACTGCCTACACTCCGTCAATAATAAGTTGAGAAGTCCTGGTCATGAAAACAAATGCAAGGAATGAAGAGCTTCGAGAATAATCTAACTTGGATGATCATAAAAATGAGAAATTATACCTTACACCATATACACCAACATGATCATGCACCATTCAAATCATCTTGTCTCGTTTCTGTGGGCCAATCATCGAGACGAACGCATGATGAATGAGATCCACAAGAATGAAATGAGGTGAATGGCATGGTACATGCAATGTAGGGCATAATGTCTCCATAAAAACAAACAAATTCCCTCAAAGTCGCCTGACTTCATTGCTTTGCTCTAATTCCTTCAACCATCCATAAAGGTAAGCAAGTCTCCACATGTATTATGTCATGGATGTTGATGAACATAAATACATGGCAGGCCGTCCTCTCAATCTGGTCAGCAGCAGTTTCTCATGCGAGGCCAAAGAGAGGCAGAAATAAGCCAACTATCTTAACTTTTAAATCCGTCAGAAATAAAGTTACCACCAAACTATACCGGGAGGCTAACAGTGCGGTTGATTGGGTTGCTTCTCAAATTGTCCATCACTCTAATGGTGTCATATGAAACTCGATCTCTGTAACCCTTATAAAATTATAGAATATTTTACCGAAAAGAAGAAGAAGAAGTTACCACCAAACTCTAGCTCGGATGATACTATCCTCTGCTACATAGGCATGGGATTGGAGTGGGCTAGTGGAGAGGGCGGAGTTAGATCCCCCCATTCTGTAACTAAAGAAAAAGTAATGACGTACTCTGGTCACATTTGAATTCTAAATGTAAGTGGGTTTGAGGAGCTTTTGAACTGAGGACAATCTTAATGGTAGGTAGAATCACACATCAATATTACAAGCATGGTTATGGAGAAAGATCTATCACTTGTCAATAAAATATTCGCATGCTAGAAAATCAAATATCATGAATGAAAATTCTTCTCATTGCATTTGACCCGTGCATCTTACGTTGAGCTTACCTCCCCCGCCTGCCTAACATTAATACATGATTGAATTTGAAAGAGACCTACCAAGACTCGTTTTATTCGCAGAAAGAATTTCTCTTTACTGATATATTTTTTCTAAAAAGTTGATATCTAAAAAAATAATTTTTGTATATTTAGTTGACCATACAAAGATAGTATATTTTAGAGTGACTTCTATTTAGTTGAGCATCTATTTTTCTAAAAAAATATGTAAAATATCTATTATGCCCTTAATAAAGAGAAAAATCTTATCCCATTCTATGTAAAAGTTTAAGGGCATTTCTGGAATGACAATATTATATAGCATGTCGGAATGATAATATCGTCAAGATCCATCTTGTGTTAACCAGTTAGCGAAAAATAATCTTACTGAATTACTATTGAATAGAATTAATGATTTGGTAATATATGATATGTTTAACAAAATTGTGGTGATATATGACATGTATCTCGAGAGTTATTGATATACATATAATTGAGTTGCTATATGATTAAATCTTGATGTGTATGCTGATATGGTTTATATGAGTGTTTTATAAATGTATACACTGGATTCATCAAACATTATTCAATCATCAGATTATTGATGTATGAATTTTACTATTTTATTATCAACTATATATTTGCTGAGAGATGTTTTCATATTCATGTTGATTATTTGGCTATTATCTATAGTTTTAAATCCTAAAGTTAATTGAAAATAAAAATTGTTCATCCTAGATCATGCATGATTTTTAAGATACTGCTTTAGAGTTCATACAGCCATATTGCATGGCCGACCCGAATGATGATTTTGGAGTGTGATAGGAATTATTTCAAATTTATATATAAATAAAAAAAAAGTAACAGTTTGAAAACAACAAGCAACCCATCAAACTAACTCACTGAATACTAACTTAAGCCAATTCCTCGTCGATCAACGGTTGGCTAGAATTTCGAAGCAAATTCCTCTCCGAACCATATGACAGCATTCTATTCCAAATTGACTTGTTCATTCCAAGGAGCTAATATCACATATAAGGATGATCAAGGAGCACTTAAATACACCCCCGGAATCAATTTTGTTGATGGCCAATTCAGCTAGCTTTTGCCAAATTCCAATCCAATGCAAATGATTAGAGCCAAATGAAGCAATTCCAAAATAACTCAATTAATTGAACAATTAGAGCCAAAACAACTCAATTGACAATTGTCCAAGTGTCCGTCAATGGCGCATCACATCCAAAGCCGCCCATCAGGAAGACGAACTTCCTCATTAGGGATGATGTGCCTCCAAATCCAATCCGTAGTGTGATGTCACAGCCCTGCTCCAATATTTTTTCAGCGGCCCTGGAGTCAAGCCGCCACATCCATTTTGTCAATGGAAAATAAAAAGGTGGTAAGGCCATCCTTCCTGGTCATTAAGATGTCACCTTCTTTTGTGTGAGGTTGAGGACTATAACTCTATGAGCATTGAGCAAGCGTTGCGTTCTGCCATACGTATCCGGATTCCATGTAGAGCCGTGGAGACCGAGGCTGGAGCAAGACCACCTTTCAATCTGGAACCGACACTCCTCCCGGAATCACGGTTCCCTACGTACTCCCACCGGAGTTTAAGACTCTGTCCTTTCGATAAAGATGGCTTGCATGCGTCGACACAAGACACAAGCAAGTCGTGGTAGGGATCCAACGGGGATAAAGTTATTCTTATCATGTTTTTGCTTTTTGGTTTCTATCACCAAGCATTGGGCCATTGGCTTGGAATTAATGGTATCATTCTTGTGACCTGAGCAATGAGATGGAGATTTTTTATTATAATTAGAACTAATTCCTAGAAAGCAGGGTTTGTATATGATAGAAGGTGGAGATTAACCTCTTCTATCGATCCCTCCAAAAATAATATTATTTTCAGTTCTAGAAACAGAGTGAGGATGCTTTGAATTTAGGAGCAGATTCATAGAAAGTAGTGGCTTTCAGCGAGATTGCAGACTCGATTACCAAGAAAGATTCATTTCATTCCTTCCCATGCTGCAACAAATCAGGCTCAATCTGGTTTTTCATTTTGTTTTTCTACAAAACTTATAACTGACTCGAGCTATATCTATAAAAAGTTTGGAACCCTTGGCTTAATCATAAGTCGGCTTTATAAGTCCATGTTAATCGATCATTTTCGTCCGACCATTTTTAATAATTCTTTTAAAAAATATTTTATTTGTACTATATTAAGTTTCTCACTCTTTTTTCTTTTTTTTTTTCTCTCTATTCCACTGCTCTTGGTAGAGCCTTTCATATTCTTTTTTTTTACCGTACATGACTATAATCTTTCAATTGATTTTTCATCATTATACAGTCACTTTGCACAACATTTTCACTTTTAACAGTCCAATCCACCAATTGTTAACGAAGGATCTTCCAGATATATGCAAGGCTAGAGTTGCCTTCAAGATCCATTCACATTAGGTAAGACTTCTACTTTTTTTTTACTCGGATCCACCGGCTATCTTTTTATCTTCTCATCACAATCTTGAAATCCTCTATGAACACAGAAAGTGTGCGTCCGTTGCAGAAGATTCCTCCGGCGAGTGCACTTGGCTTCTGTCGTGTCAGCATCGTCAGAGGTCCACGTCAGCAAGAGCCTCGGACTTCCTTTCACACTTAAAACAACCCAAGCCGGTCGCCCGGCGCGACCTCTCGCGCGCGCGGTCTCCTTCTTTCCCATTCCCCAAAACTTTACTCCTCTATAATGCCTGCGAGGCCTCTTCCCCTTCTCTTCCTCTTCTCGTCCTCCCATGTGCAAGTCTCGACGCGCCGTCATGGCATCCCGCCCCACCTCCCGTTCCTGCTCCGGCAACACCGCCTCCAACTCCTCCTCCTCCTCCTCCTCCTCCGTCGCCTCTAACGCCTCCTCCTCCGCCTCCCTCGTCGCCCTCCGCAACTCCCTCCTCGCCCTCCGCAACTCCCGCCAGGAGACCCCCACCCTCTACCCCTTCTCCGAGATTTCCGCCGTCACCAACAAGTTCGTCGCCTCCTCCTCCCGGCGCTGCTCCCTCCGTGGCAAGGACGTCGTCGTCTTCCGGCGCCCCTTCCGTGGCGACCCCGCCGCCCTCCCTGCCCGCCTCGTTGCCGTCTGCAGGAGCCACCACAGCAGCCTCGTCCGCCTTCTTGGTGCCTCCCTCGCCGGCGGCACCATCTACCTCGTCTACGAGCACTCCCCCGGCGCGCCCCTCGCCGACTGCCTCCGCAACCCCCGAAACCCCAACTTCACCCCGCTCTCTTCCTGGACGTCCCGCATCCAAGTAGCCGCCGACCTCGCCCAGGGCCTCGACTACATCCACCACCACTCCGCTACCATCCACAACTGCATCAAGGCCTCCAACATCCTCGTCATCGAGCCCCACTTCCGCGCCAAGATCTGCCACTTCGGCGCCGCCGATCTCGCCGGCGATATCCTCGCCAAGACCAACGCCGACGCCGACAAGGAGGAGGCGGCGGCGGACGCGGAGATCTCTCCCTTGTCCTCTCCATCCCGCAAGCTAAAAAGATCGGACAGCCGCCGGATGAAGATCGAGGGGACGAGGGGGTACATGGCGCCGGAGCTGCTCGCCGGCGGGAACATCTCTTGGCGGTCGGACGTGTACGCCCTCGGCGTGGTGCTCCTGGAGCTCCTATCCGGCGAGGAGCCGATCAAGCACCGGTTCGACGAGAGGCACAATAACTTCCACAGGGTCTCCCTCATCGAGACGGCGAGGGAGGCGATCGGGCCGGCAGAGTACTCCGCCGAGAAGGAGCGCCGGGGGCGGGTGCGGCATTGGGTGGACCGGAGGCTGCGGGACTCCTACCCGGTGGAGGCGGCGGAGCATCTGATCCGGGTAGCTCTCCGGTGCGTGGAGGCGGAGGCGGCGGCGCGCCCGGACATGACGTGGGTCGCCGGTAAAATATCTAAAATTTTCTTGGACTCCAAGTCGTGGGAGGAGAAGCTTAGCGTTCCGACGGAGTTCTCGGTGTCCTTTGCTCCGCGGTGAGAATAAGTGGCCGGTGACCGTGGAGGCGGGGATGTTGACGGGAGTCACTGTACTGGATGAGTTCCCCCGGTTTCTTTTTTCTTGTTTATTTTTTCTGTTGGCGTTTCCGTAACCGTATTCAAAGGAGTTGATTATACCCTGGAAGACAGAATGGAGACTGAGATCGCGTGTTCAGGTGAAATATCACACTGATAAAAGAATTAGGTTATACTCGAGCAGGGCGTGGTTGTGGATCTTTGGGGCCACTGCGTCAAATTTTTTTTTTGATGTATCCAAAAAAAAAAAAAAGGAGAACGGGGTATTGACTGAGTGGAGCTTCTATCAGGCTTCGTAGTTGGTCATGTTCATGTTTCAGGTGCTCTGAAACGGAATTTCCTTTGATCATCATTCTGTACCTTATTTTATGTGTCTAAGAGCCGTTGGTGGTAGCGTCGATGCAAAATTTTGCTGGGCCATATTTTGATGATCTGAAGGCATGAAGAATGGTGATGTATCAGACTCTGAATTTAGAGTATAACAGATGCTGTATATCTGCAAAGCGGACTATGTAAGCATGCAAGTCCACAAAATATATCATAATCTTAAAATAATAATAATTTTTCGATTCTTTGTAAATTAATTTAATCGTGATCTAAAATAAATCATCATAGTTACTCCAAAGTGACATAAGTCGAAATATTCAAATCAAATAACATGTTCTAACTAAATTAGTCTAAAATAGTCTAGACTAGAACTCCAATAATTGAGAATATCTTCATAAGATCTAGCGCACTTCTCCAAGTCCCGAACAATTATGATTCAAAATTTAAAAAATAGAAAAAGAAGAAATAATGAGCTATACTAGCCCAGTAAGCAACATAATATCCCAAAGTAGGGTCTAAGCATGCCAAAAAAATAATTAGTTAAAGAGCATCATACTAATTGAGAATAGATCAATTTTCGAATAATATATATATCTCTTTTGAAATCTATTATTATTTTCATAAACTGATATTAGAAACCTAACATCAAGCTATGGCCATGTAACTTGTGACATGGGTCAGATATAACATGCACAAAGTGCCAAGTACCACTATTCTAATCACCGATGGTTCGGCGTCAAAACCAGTTTCTCATATTATAAGTCGACAAGACCAATGAATAATTTCTATTGACAGGGCCAAATCACAGCCATGCTGAGAATTCATACATATAAAATAAATTTCATAATTTTTTCAATTATATTTTTTAAATTTTATAACATAATTTAAAATAATTACTATTATAACAATTACATATATGACCCGTTTAATCAAGTATAAAACAGTTATCATAATCAAATTTAATAAACTAAAATGAAGTAAGCTAGCCAACTATAGGTAGGTTTCGGCTCATTTTATTTCACTCATCATTTAAAGTCATGGGTCAAGAGTACTATCAAATGCCCAAACCTCAGCTATTGCATCCTTCTTTGTTTTAAAAGCCGCTGAGGTCGGCCTTTTGTGCTAAGAATTGGGAAGGTCGGCTCTTTGGCCTACTGTAAATCAGCACTAGATAGATCAGCCAGCTAGATGCTCCACACCCCCCCCCCCCCCCCCCCCCCCCCCTCTCCTCCTCCTTACCCGTCTAAGGTTGAGGACTTGGATCTTTTCAAATACAAGCTTGTAGGTCGGGTGTACTCAGGTGAGGTGGTGAAACTTCGATAGAAGCATTGGGAAGAAAATAGCCATAAAGGCTTGATCATTGCCTCTCTCTCTCTCTCTCTAAGCTCTAGAGCATAGGAGATCAAAATCAGGGAGATGCACCAATCTCCTGCCTTATATAGAGCCTCAAATAGCTCGAATTAGCATATTGATTCACCTACTCTAGCCAATCTTCGCCATGTATCACTCGAACATTCGCCTCCTAACGATCACTCAAATCGCCATCAGCCTAAACATCTAACTATTATGCTGATATTTTTGCCATGAATGATACTGCTTGGAAAAGCGTGGATGCTGGCACGTCCTTCATAATTGCAGTATTCAAAAGATTTCTGCAGCAAAATTGAAGGGATGGTTGCAGCGGCTCAGCTTTGTGGCTTGATTTCATGGCTCAGCTTCATGGCCTACCTTGGCTAGTTGGCCTTATCAACAAGTTTACTTCCATCACTTGAGCCGACAAGTTAGCTAGACATTGAAAATGAGGGCAAGTGATACGCCTCTGAACTAACCGTAACCAACCAATCAAAGCTCACCACGAAACCTTCGATAATCAATCAAAACCTACCACGTGGCCGACCTAGAGGCGCATAGAGAGTTCGAATTTCAAATTCTCTCCCTAGTTGGCGGCATCTCATCCACGGTCGTGAAGAATTTTCATAACTACATGAGCAAGATGCGCTGTCATTTTGCCTGTGCGTGACTTTTGGGACATGCAATGGGCTACTAAAAATGGCTGATCCACACGTCCGAATTTTTTGGCAATAGGTACCGACCCTCGCCTATAGAAACCATTCTTAGAGACTCTCCAAGTAAGTGCTCTTGAGCATTCTTACGTACTTTTATCATCGCTCTGCCACTCTCACAACACCTCTGCTGCTCTCTGAGAGTTCGTTTGACTTAGGCATCAGACCCTTTTCAGCGAGAGGACTTCTTCGTCTTTACTATTTCAGGTCGGATCTGACATCAGAGCGAAGGTCCAAATATGGTCTCCTCTTTCTAGCACCATCTCAGAGGCGACTAGTATTGGAGCCATCGCCCATAGCGACCACCACCTCGCCACCTTAGAAGCATATTGCGACCTTCAACCTATATTTACGGTTTGAACCCCACCATCCGAGCACTCCAACTGCTCAACCAACTTGACATCTTGGTCAGACCGATTCCCAGCCGCAATAGGTAGCATTTAGAGACTTTTTTTTTTATTTACTTGATAGAGGTCATAATACAGCATGTACGGGTTAGGTAGACTATTATCCATGCTCGTCTCACAATTAAGAACCACATGACTATTATTCGTCTTATACTTGCTCAAGGTAGGTTCAGATGAATCGGTGCAGGTTGGAATGGATTGGGGTGGGTAAAATTATAAAAAAATATTTTTTCATTCAAATCAAATAAAAAATATAAAAATAATCTTAGTGCTTCATATAACATTAGACAAAATAAGAGAAAAAATATATAATATAATAAATAATTTTCAGCAATAATAAGAATAATAAAAAAAATATTGTTCTCTAATAAAGGATGGTAGAAAAGAGAAATAGGAGGGATTTGCGAGGAATTTGGGATGAATGTGAAACAAATCTCCTTCATTCGGGATTTATTTTGATTTTGATTTTGATTAAAAAGAGGGAGGGCTGGGACGTGGAGTTTTGGTTTATTGCCTTTCCTAGTTTTCTCTTCCCCTTCTCTCCATTATTTTTTATGACTTTATTCTACCTTCGAATTGGAGAAGGGCATATCAAAACTTCGCCATTGGAGCTCTGGGGTATGGCTTCCAAAAACGAAACATAAATCAGTATAAGGAAAAAGACATATTTCATAAGCCGCCAAGGACAAAGAAGGAGCAAATACTGGGAAATAGCCAGAGTCATCTAGCTGCGTGGAATCCACTGAAAAGTTGGTCGTTTATGGAAGTTTGCCTCCTGTCCGCGTACTCCTGTGGGCCAAGATGCCTTCCATAGCTTGACTTCTCCCACAGCACTTGTCCCCAGAGAATTTTGAACAGCATGACGAGACATATGGCACATCAACTAAAATATTGTGAAGACCGATGCTTTCCTTCTTGCAAGGAATTCAGGAACAAGCATTTTGTTTGTTCTGACTATTTTAGACTCGAGCGCTGCACATTCTCCCAGCTATGCTGAAAAAATAAGTTTTGCAACTACAACAGCAATTCAGAAAGCCTCATAAAGCTGAACCTGTTATGGGGCTCCCCATTAAGTAACCTTATCCTTTGACACCAACTTAGTTGAAGCCCATAGAATGATATGGTGAAACTAGGGAGCCATTTTATTTGTTCACAATAGCTGCTTGTATAACATAAATATGGTAGCCAAATAATCATCCTCCAACTTTATGATGATGATGATTGATGCGTTCCGATCGAAGTCTTACCATCGAAAATAACAGTGAAGCAAGTTCTATAAGATTTACTAAGTCCTCATGTAATAAGTGAAGGATTCCTCTCCTTCCTCTCCTATTAATTGATGAGTTACGTGTGATCAGCCATCAATCATTAGCATCCCATAAAATTTTCCCTCAACAACACCTAATCGTTAGCATGCTATAAATTTTCCCCCACAAACCCCAGCCTGGCAGGCCGCAGGGTGAGGCCCGCCGCAATCGGACCCAGCCCAGAACCAAGACGCGGCCCGAATCCGGATTGGAACCACTCGAGTCCTGACCTGAGCCAGGATATCAATACTTGGCCTGAGTTGCACTAGACTACACTTGAAAGACCAGGCTCCATTTGGGGTTTCCATTGGGATGGTTTACATGCATCTTTTTCTTAATTAAATCTTTCTATCCATATACACACATGTAGACAAATGTGCATGCATCGATAGACGTATACACAGCGGACAGCTTCTTTCTCCACTATTTGGTCGAGATGGCATCAATTTCCTTTGCCTGTCATTTAAATTTGAGTAATAGAATTATGAAGTCACAGGTCTCTGATAAATCCATGAACATAATAAAGGTTAAGTTGTGTTTATAGGAGAAATCATTAGAAGAGCTTGGAATTTTAGTCGAGCTTGTCCAATCTAGAGTAAGGTCGAATTGGCCTGTACACGCTATCGCACGAGGCCGATCCATCAGCACCCACCAAGGTTGCCCAATTGGTTTCCACCCTCATGACTGATAAGTCCAATATATGATTAATAAGTGGTGCAAGGCTCAAGCTGAACTTTTCTTTTCCCCTCTTTTTGTCTGTTTTAAGGCCAAGGCTTTCCGAGGCCAGCTAAAACTTCAAGATACTCTAGCTGGAGGCCTGGAGCTGGGGTTGGACATTCCGTCATGAGACATGACTGTGTTAGATTAGGCTCAAGCTAGCTTAAGTCTGCTTACTTGGCTTGAACAAAGAGTGCTTGCAAGTTTAAGCTCGGTACCACCTCTTCTCTTCCTGAAAAAACTATGTATGTGTGCACATGTGCAATTGTGGAAATAAAACTATGTATGTGTGCACATGTGCAATTGTGGAAATAACCTTTATGATAAAAGGCATGCATAGCCATGTTTGTAGAACGGCATGTTATGTAGAGTAGATCGATCGTACCGGCCCAAGATTTAGAACAAACACCAAACAAAAAACAAAAAAAATACTAAATATTTAATTAAAAAATTGAGCCACACAAAAGGGCTTTCTCTCACTCCTCACTTTGAAGAGCAGCTCTTACTTTTTTTCTTCTTTTTTTTTTCTCACGCCATACTAAAGAAGACATCAAAGGCCCTTTTAAATAGAGTACCATATAGGTAGGATGTTCGATTACTATTTAAATTCAAAAAACCAATACTCACTAAAAGATAAGATTTGATAACTACTAAAGGACAAAGATAACTATTATAGAAGGAATAACTAAGTAGAATAGAATCCTAAAGTTATTAAAATTAATGACTAACTAAATAGGAATCCTAATATGATTAGGACTTGGCAATGAATCTCAATACTATCCCTTATTTTAAAGTCCGTGCCAACAACATTGGACTTGTCAATGCTGCAAAACACCACAACAGCCTTTACCATTATTGCTGCAGTAACAATAATATATAATAACTTGTCAAACTAATAATTGAATACTAGAAAGTTTATTCGAGCAAATATCAGGTTGCGATTTATAATCGCTGCTTACCAAAGTATTGATCGTTATCTACACACTTGTAAAATCAGCAGTAAAGCTATGCTCCACCAATAATTAAGTTGCTGCTCCAAAAATTATGCTTCAAATATATTGGATCTAAACCGCAAATTGCTTGACCAATCTCGCTCTGATACTATATGGAATGGCACGCTACGTACGTGAAATAGGTCGCCTTGGAGTTGAAAGACGGATGTATGTGTTAACTGCTCGAATAGCAATAACCCGCTTAACCATGTGGGATATATATTTAAAAATGACTTTATGGTATTATATTAGTAGAAGCCATGTGATAAAATTTTATTGGTCGGCTTGATTAGGTTGCTGTTCGGATTGAGGGCGTGTCATTAGGGCATTTTAAAGTTGGGAAGGAAGAGTAAGTGGTGATGATGACGAGATAGGGACGTGATATCCTAGAAAGATATTCTCCCATTTCCAGTTCTCGAATTCCAGCCCTCGGCCATATCCCTGAAGGCAGACTTAGTTGATGGGTTAATTAAGCCACCCAGAAAAGGGGAGGAGGGCGGCAGAAAGGACATGATGGCCTCCTCCTTCCGCACCTGATCCCTTGGACGTCAGCCCAACTTCTCCATCCTCACGTCACTACAGTAACCCTACCCACCTACTAAAATCTCTCTATATAACTTATTGCATGCAGTACATCAAGAACGGACCGCTCCTATCCACTTGTTAAAAGGAATTTTGGTGCCAATGATGGAGGGGGGGACTATTCAAGGCTGGGTTACAAATATCTTGCGGGTTTTGAAACTTAATTTTACGTGATCAAAGATGGCGATCGACTATGGGTCGTTTTACAAAGATACAATTCTATTTTCGGTATTCAGCAACAAAAAAAAAAAAAAAAACTATCCAAAAATATTATTTTTTTGAGTACACCGTCAGCTCATACTAATTTCGCATGAGCATTGCCTACTGAGTTAAAGAACAACAGATACATAATGGGTCTAAAGAATATCCCAATTTGATGACAAGGTATTATTTAAAAGAAAAAAATAATTAATTAAGATGAAAACTTCGCTTCAAGGATAAATTTTGCAAAAAAACTACTTGTCTTCAAGGTATACATAGGATATGCCCTGAAATTGGTATATAATGTAGACTAACCTTCCCTATATGTAAAGGATATATACGGAACTGTTGCTGGAAATTGGACCCGGGGGCAATCTTCGGTCGAGGAGAGGGAGCGGCGAGTTCTCACGGCGGGGCGGCGGTCCGTCGGCGGGCGGCGTCCTCCGTCTGGGGCGGTCGGAGAGAACGGACGGCTGGTCCACGCGGCGAGGCGACGATCCGTCAGCTGGCGGCGTCCTCCGTCTGGGTGCCTGCACACGAGCCGGTGGCCGGGTTTTCCGGCGCCGGCCCTCCGACGCTCAAGTCAGGGAGGGGGCAAATAGTGTAGAAAGGAGATAAACAGTGTCAGTAGAGTGCATCCATCTTCCAACCCCCTCCTGAGAGGCCAAGGCTCCCTTTTATAGGCGGGGGTCGGTTTACCTGCGATGTAACAAGGCGAAGCCGTAGTACGGCTCGGCATGTCGTTCGGGTCGGCGCACGGTCAGGCGGATCATTGCACTGATGTCGGCGGTGAGGGCGTCGTACAGCCCGAACTAGCACGCTATCAGGCGAATTATTGCATTGGTGTCGGAGGTATGGCCGAGATCGGAGACTTATCATAGTTGACTAGACTCTGCTGGGCTGATTTGCCGTGGAGAGCTGAGAGTCCGTAGATGACAGGAGCCATGCGCATTTATTGTGGAGTAAGCCGGAGATCCGCATTTATTGTGGAGTGAGCCGGAGATCCGCATTTATTGTGGAGTGAGCCGGAGATCCGCATTTATTGTGGAGTAAGCCGGAGAGTTACAGCGACCATGCGCAATAAATGCCAGAGAGGCGTCAAGGTATGGTCCTCGGCCAGACCTCAGAGGCGCACGGCCGTAGTAGGTGGCTGACAAGAATAGACCTCGAACATCGGGGTTTTTCTTAGGTCGGAGGTCTCGAGGTCGGTCGTCTTGAGGTCGGGCGTTCCGAAGTCGGACGCCGACTTCGGCCGTCCGGGGTCGGAAATTGTACGGCTTCTTAGGGGCATTTATGTCATTTGGGAAAAAAATCTTATTCCCTCCAACAGGAACCATTAAGGAGCCCCCACGCAGGCCTTCTCTGCCATTTGAAAAACCAAAAGAAAGTAATAAGGAACCATTAGTAGGAGAAATTATATCTTGCAACATATGCACTAATGTAGCTGTGTACCATACCAATTACCTCGGCTCTTTTTTATGGGCTAATCACTGAGATAATCATATGATGATTGAAACCCATAGAAACGAGCCAAGATTATTGGCATGATGCACGGCTGTATGATGCATGTCGTGTAGGGTATAATTTTTGTACGAGCAGGGGTAAGCATGTTCGATGACTTATTTGAGTGATGTGTTATTGGGAGGGACACAGATTAGGTCTTTGAACCGAGAATTTGACCCATATTCTAGTATTATTGTTGTGTCGCTTGCCTTTCATATTTCGAACTCTGGTAGTTACACAAGAAGCATACAAGCTAGCTTGCAGCGCTGTCACGATTATAATATATGTGCAAATAGGAAGGCAGGACGTCTGCTTCTTAATCTCGTTACCTCCACGATAGATGATGTAATGGCAATCTGGCTACCAATGCATGGAAGATGAACGGGAATTTAGCCCAAGAACAGTGATTATTATTAGCTTTGGTGCAAAAACAAAAGGCAAGGTAATCTTTTTTTTTTTTTTTTCATTTTGGAGTCACAAAATTAAGCACTAGTATGTGTTATTGCAAAGCAGACAAGTCAAGCATCAAGCAACATCGAATGCAGTAAAAAAAAAAAAAAAAAATCAAAAAACCAGTTCTTGGAACTTTTGATGGATGGTTTTAAATTTTGTTTTGAGATATACCCTGCCCCTTCCACCGCATGCATGTATGTATATATGAGCAAGTTACACAAATTATTTATCTTGTATGTATCAAAAATCTAAAAAGTATACCATTTATATGACTTCAACTTTTAGCAAGTAGACCCTATTTGATATGTTGCTTTTGCAGCTTTTGATATGGTATCATTCAGGTATTTGCAAGCACTACTCTTCGAGTCTAATAGAGTAGAAGTTGGAGGATCAAAACTAGTTTATATGAGCCTTATTGATGGTGTCCATGTCCATCGAACAAGCTTAAATGTTGACATTAATTTGGCCGTTTGATGAAGTAATTTATGCATGCATGATTCATTGTTTAAGTAAAATAGTCTGACAGTCACAAATTTCCCCTGTTCGAGTCTAGAAAACAAGGTCCAGTTCTATAACCACAATCCTTCGTTAATAGAACCATGGTCACGATTGCAACCCCATCTCTCTCTCTCTCTTTATATATGTATGTATGTATGTAAATATATACAACAAGATCTAAATGAGCATTTATAGCTCTCATTAGAGAGGAAAAAAATATGTCCAACGAGGAGACCGAAGAATTCACAGAGGAAGAGAACAAAGAAGGAGAAACAAAAGATCCAATGCCATCGTCAGTTCACAATGCCTAAAACAGGCTTTTGAATATTGGAAGTTGGAACGGCCGTCGTCAAAGATCAAACGCATCCAAGAAAGTAAAATATGCCTGACGTTGCAGTCAAAGGCCCTTGGGAAGCACAAACCCTTCCACAAGTAGTACTTGATCTAAGTTGAATAGGAGCCTAGATCCGCTGACTATGGCTGTTGTGTTTTATCACAGAAATACAACGCAATGTCATGCACTTGGTCTCTTATTAAGAAAAACAAGGGTTTTAGGATATATAGGGCATTCTTGTCTAATATTATTTTGCAAAGCGGAACCTTTTGCCTGGTATCTTATGCGACTAACCATATGGAGTCTACATTATAGGCCTTAACCATAGACGATCTTTTGAGGCTATGATGAGAATTGTTGCTGTTGAGATCTGACATGACCTAAATGTCAAATTGACGAGGTCATTGGAGAGGTCGGTCTGTTTGTTAGACTGGTCGAGAGTTCAAATTGAAGGTCGCGGTCTGTCTCCGAAGCAAAAGGATAAAGAAGACTGTGCTCAAATGGTGGCTCTAATGCCACGTTCCGACTTAAACGACTACCGACAGAGAAAGTCCACTTGATCGAGAGTGTACGATGGGATTCTCTGATGGCTAAATCAGATTTAATTCTCAAAGAATAGCATAAATATTATGATAGTAGCAGTATGAGAGGAACAAAATATCACTCAAAAAAATTCAGAAAGATTTGCCTGGAGAATCCTTCGGGAGTGGTTGATATAGGCGTGGACTTGTACCTATCATCGAGAAGTTTTTGATAACAAATCGTGCCTTGCCCGAAGATTATGCTCGAGCATTTCATCCGTGCATCTCACCCACTCGTCACATGGTTATAGAAATTGTTCTCGATTATGACTAGTTGCCGCTAGTTGAAGGAAAACCATATAGCGGACTTTTATTGATTGGCTTATGATTTTATGGCAAGCTTCTATTAGTCGATTTGCCATATCTACCATAGTAAGTTCCGAAGCATATCAAGAACCATACACCGAAGGACATTTATACATTTCTAGGCTCTGTTTGGAAAGGAATCAAGAGGACCAATAGAGTTGGATTAGGTCTTAATTCTTTAATAAGTCCCAATTGAAGTAAGTAAACAAAAGGAGAACCCCAGAAGGTTGGCTCGAAGCTAGAAGATTAGTGGTCAGTTCACGTGGCCACGTCATCAGTTTTCCATTAGAGAAGTAATCTTTTACTATTCTACTTCAAAAGTTGAAGGCATTTCCGTTCTGAGTTTGTTTTTTGCTTTTAAAAATAGCTGCATGAATGGCCACCATGATGGAGTTAAAAAAGCTTCAGTTTTCTATAATAATTAAATGGCGAAATTCCCATCATCCGAACTCGTCCTCTGAATAGATTAGATAATGTGAATATAATAACCAGGTAGGAGAATCAAATATGGTGGGGATTAAGGGGGTAGGAACCTAAAGATATGGCCGGATCTAGAATTTTTTAACCATGCATGCGTTCATTAAATTGGTACACTTGACTGTATCACAACATCTTGTTTTATAAGTACATGTACAACGTACCAGCAATGTACTCAGGCCAATGTTAATCTCTTCAATTGCAGTGATAAAGCCCTTGGAGCATCGATTTACTGCTAGATTCTAACTTTATAAAATATCCTCGAGTTGTAAGACCTGGATCAGATATACGATAGATCAAAATTCTGCCAATCTAAATCTATTTTTTCTATTAACAAATCAAAAATGCAAAGATAATCCGCACATTATTGCTATTCTTATTTAAAAGATGGGATGCTTTAGATGCCATAATTTGGAAATCAACTAATTATACGGTAAATCTTAATGCATATAGAATATATATATATATATATATTTCATCGGCTGCTTGCGCTAATCTCGCATTAGCATTATTATTAGAGTTAAAAAAAAAAAGAAGATGGTACAGTAGTGGAGGAACTGATACAGGCCGAGTTTAAAATTTTTTTCTAAAAGGATAGACAGTAAAACGACGATCCGATTAACTGTTCTGTTCGTTGTAGACTAAAATTTCTGACCACATTCCGAGTTTAGACACTGTTGAAGTTATAAACCTGAGATTGAATCACTTTTGCGGATTCCACTGAGCTCGCCAAGCACAATTCTTTTCCAAGCGAGTAAAACAAAACACCAAGACAGACTTGGTCAGATCTGAGTTCAGGTATTCCCAGCAAAAGAAGAATAAAAAAAAAACCTTCCATCTTAACTGACTCCCACGGCAGCAGGATTGAGAGAGAGAGAGAGAGCGAGCAGAATGGATGCGAGTAATCTGAACTAAATGCTGCTCCACCGTACCCCGTCCCCATTCGCTGGACCGTTTAACGCTATACGACCCCAAGAAGACCACCTGACCGTGCCCCACCGCCGATGGTCAAGCGGACAGCACGCATAAGATCACAGCCGTCAAATCAAGATTGGACGGCGACAAAGTTGAACCCCCGCACCAAAAAGGGTCGCGACAAGCGACCTCGCATTAAAAGGGAGGCCTCCAATCTCGACCGTCCAATCGACTTGTGATGGTGATGGGTTCATTCAATGCACGGACATAGTTGGATGTCAGATCACAGACTCTGCTGTAGCAGCAGGATCTCCCCCCTTTAACTTTAAATCACACGGCTCACATTCCGAGGCCCAGACCCTAATCATTGCACCCCCCCCTCTCTCTCTCTCTCTCTCTCTCTCTCTCAATTTAATGCAATTATCTCTCCCCCTTCTTTCCCCCAATCCCACAGCATCCCAATTTAACTCTAATTCCCCAATTTTTCACGATTTCCGAGCTATTCCAGCGTCCTACTTTCTGGAGATTTCTGAATTTATCTGCAGGTGATCCTAATTTCTTAAGTACTAATAGAGACCGGGCCTGCAGCCTAAACTGACGACCGTTAATTGTTTGCCCAGTCTTCATGCTACGTAACGGAATTGATGTCATTGAAACCTGGTTGGAAATACCTTTAGAAAAACCTAGCAACTTGTAGATCAAGATCATGTTGTAATTTAATTTTAATCTATTGTAATTTAATGGGTACGCCTATAACCGAATCACATGAAGCCCCATTCTAAAGGGCGAATATATGTACTCTTTATTTCAAAGTACATATAAAATTCCACTTATTCTCTCTCTCGTCGTTGGGTTTTTCTTAATTTTCTCAAAATATTTTTATTTAAATAAAATACTATTTTTAATAAAAATTAATATTTGCTTACGTCGCTGAAGTTGGGTCTTTCGGACATGTCATTTAAGTTATTTATTTTTACCGATTTTAATAAATATTATATTAATAAAAAATAAAAATAAAAAAAAAAAAGATGGGAGATAAATCCGAGCGGGGCCGTACGTGCAAACAGGTCTGACATCTGAGGGGTTATCGGTAATCGGTAAAACCATTCCCGCCCCAAGCAAAAGATCTGGCGGTAGCCGGAGGAAACAGCAAGGTCCGCCCCCCGCCTGGGGTCTGGTGACCGCCCCGGTAATCCCGGCGCCAGGTCTGACGTCACCTTCTCCCAAGGAGAGTACGGCCTCCTCTCCCTCCCTCTCCCACCGAGGACCGCTTCGAACCATCCAATCGAAGAACGCCACGTCAGTCCAAACTGCCACCAAGGCACCGAACGGTGGCAGTTCCGTTAATTGAGCAAGCTCCGAGGGATGACTTCCGTTTCCTTCTTCCCGTAAACAGCCAGTGGCACGAGCCGTAATTAACCCATCCTGACGTGTCCCTTTCGGAAGCGCTTCCGCTTTGCTCCCGGCCTTCATAAGCGAGGACGGAGAAAGAGTGCGAGATTTTTTCTGTACCAAAAAAAAGAGGGCGAAAGTTTTCTCAGGTCGTCTTTGAGCTGTCTCTCCGTTCCTAGTGGGGCGATCGTCCTCTTGCGCCGTTAAGATAACGCCGGAGGCGACGGACGCCGTAACTCTCCGACGAAACCTGGCCGAGGAATCGGCTGCCGCGGCGATTCGGAGGACCCCTCGTCCCGACGAATGTGCTCAGTAGGTAAGGGGGAAAAGATCGCCGATTTATTTATTTATTTATTTATTTATTTCGTTAAGTTTCTCGAAATGCGGAGATCGGATTTCGTAGATCGCAATCTTTGCCCGTCGATTCGTCCAATATTGTGATTCTCGAGAGAAATAATAGTAATAATGATAATAATAATAATAATAACCTACCGCGTCTTTGAACGGAGACTTAACGGCATTAAGTAACGGTTTTGTGAATAGTATTTGGGGCTGGGGAGGAAGAGAGAGAATATTTTTGTGCGGTGGGTCGTAAACTTTGGGGCTCCTTTATTTTTCCTTTTGGGATACCTTTTCGTCTTTCAAAAAAGCGGTTTATTCTCCGCGCTTTGTTCTCTGGTTCGTGTTGTTTACCCATTTCGTAGCATTCCCCTTCCTCTACCGAAGCAAAAGCCAAAAAGATAAAAAGAAACCATCGGAAGAAAACCTTTCCTCCTAAATATTTTTGCATGCATCAGGTATGATATACATAAATAAGAGAAATACGGGACAAGTTTACTTTTTCGCTAATTATAGAAGAATATAGACAGGGAGGAATGGATGGAGACTGTGAAGGCCCCAGAAGGGAGTTATTTTGTACATTTTAAGCGGTGTCGTGAGGTAGGTCTCAGTAAGGGATATAGCTTTCACGCCTTTGCTCTTCGCTTCTCTCTCTTTCTCTCTCTTTCTCTCCGGTGATTCATCTTCTCTCCTTGCTTCAAAATCCTGGCAACTCCTCTTGCTCCTTTGCTATACTGCTTTGTTTGCTGCTTGTTTGCATATGCGCGTTGTATGTTCGCTGAGCAATCCGATCCTGGTTTTTACAGGAGAAAGAAATGAAAGAAAATGATGTCTCCATCAACTAAAATTATCGCGAGGCACCAGAAAACCTGCTGCTGCTGCTGCTGGTGGTGGTGGTAGAGAGAAGAGAATCTCGGAGGAGGATGCAGGGCTCGCAAAATTCGCTTCTGGGGATGAACAGCTTCAGGACCGAACCGGAACCCCACGTCGCTCAGCAGAGCCGCCGGGACAAGCTCCGGGTCCAGCACATCGACCCGATCCCCGATCTCGTCCAGGTCCGGGACGTCTACGACCCGGCCTTGTTCTCATCGTCGGCCCACATACAAAATTTACCGCTGGCCGGCGCCGAAACCTCGATTACCAACCCGTCGCCGTCCAGCTTTCATGAAGCGTCGGGCAATCTCGCCCGTGCCGGTGATCCCCGGGGCCCGTGCGTCTGGCGAGCGCAGCAGACGAGCTCCGAGTGGATTGTTACGAGCCCGGCTCCGATGACAGGCAGTTTGGCTTCGCCCGGTGCTTGCCACTTCAAGCCCGGCTTCTCCGGGTTTTACCAGGAGGCATCCACGGAGCTTTCAAGCCAAGAGAACCACGAACAGCAGTGCGGGGACTTGCACTTTCCCTCTTCTCAATTTCACCATTCCACTCTCCAAGAGGTGGTCACTTCCGTGGGCGACCATGGCCTGGAACTGCCCTCCGTTCGCGAGCCCGGTCAGCCGTGCTCGTGGGTCGAGAGTGGAAACGAATTGCTGCTTCTGCCGAGCTACGGCGAGCAGCCGAACACGGTGTGGGTGAGCCGCCAGCCTCCGCAGTGGAATGGGCAAGGAGGGTTTGCACGGGGCAAAGTTGAAGAGGGATTTGCTACCGTTGGGAGTGAGGGTGGGGCGCAAGGTCTATCGTTGACCCTCTCGTCGAACCCGGCGTCGGAGCTCCATGTGGCTCAGCTGCAAGAGAGTTTTGGACTGCCGAGCTCGAGGGCGAGCGGAGCCGGGGAATCCTGCCCGTACCCCAGGTTCTCGATCGGTGATAGAGGTTATGGGGACTCGCTTCAAGGTACCGTCAGCTCGCCGGTGGCGGATGCTCGTAGGGCCGCGGGGCCGCTCGGGCCTTTCACGGGATACGCGACCATTCTGAAGAGCTCCAAGTTCTTGAAGCCGGCTCAGCAGCTGCTGGATGAATTTTGTAGCGCTGTGAAGCAGTGTCATGTGGGTGGCAGGTGTTGTGGGGCTGCGGGTGCCAATTGTGATGATGTGGTGGCCGGCGAGAAAGAGAACAGCGCAAGGGGAGGGTGTTCGGCGGCGTCGTCGTCCACCTTTCATAGTTCCTCGACGGAAGCTGGTGTGAGCGGCGAGGCGTCTCAAATTCATCGCCCCGAGATGCAGCAGAAGAAAGCGAAGCTCTTGTACATGCTCGAAGAGGTTAGTTTTATGTCAGATATTATTGCTTGCATTATGTGTATCGATTGCTATTATCTGCTACATGCTACTTCCTGTTAATTTCTTAGTCAAATTGTCTTTTATATCTGCTACATGCTGCTGCTTGTCAATTTCTTGGTCGAATTGTCTTTTAGAAGTAAGCTCAACTTTTTTGCATGTCAAATCAGTGACTTTTATGCTCCTTGATATCATTCGATTCCTTGTAGCACTGCACATAGCATTTTCTGTAGTGGTCGTTCCGATTCCATTGATCTGCTGTGGCAGATGATTTTTTTTCCTTATATCTATTCGTCTCTCTCTTTTGAAGAAGGATATGAGTGGGCAGATTGCTGTTGCTCAATTGAAATGGTCATCTTTGGGATACCTTAGTTGACAAAGCATCATATAGTTGATTGATCTGAACCTTTTTGGTTCACACTTTGATGACCACCACTACTACACTTTCAATCTTTTACTTGATCTTTAAGGTTGAGTTGACACGCAAGTTGTCTTTGTGGAGAGGACACAAGCAATCTTGTAGCAATACTAGGGATCAAAAACTTTTTCAAAACTAATTGATACACGCACTTTTTTTCCTTCTCTTCCATCTCTTGTAAACTAATAGACGACCTGTAATTTTGAGTCAATTCTTTCCCAGAAGTTTGAAATGTCTGATGATGTTTGATGAATACAGTGTTAAATTGGTTGGCAGGCTCTCCTGATTTTACGAAGACGAAAAGAAATTAAGAATAGAAAATCATGTTAAATTTTAGTGAGTGATATATGGACTTGGTGATTTCAAGTACAACCATAAATGTAAGATGCATTACTAGTGGCCATTTGTATTCTATGATGTGCTGTTAAATTATTTGATTCCTGCAATTTTCTTAATTCTTCAACATGCCCTTTTTATTTTATTTAAAACCATGGCCACTTTAATGGAGAGCTGGGGCATTTTCTGTAGGATGTATGTTGACAATCTACGGGTTTGGATTTCTACAGGTGTTAAAGCATGCATATGCCCTAATTTTTTTCTAAGTTGGGTTATGAAAATTTTAGAAAATAAAGGTTTACTTTCAGAAGGGCATGCGAGTTACCTTCATCTGGAAAATAAGATTTTCATATGTTACGTCTTGTGCACCCAGACAATAAGGTTCTTGACAACCCACTTAATTCATTATTGGCTTTAATTTGTCAGTTTGATGAATAGAGAGCAGCAATTTGCTAATTTGGTTTTTAGTGCTATCTACTGGTCATAGTCCTCTAGTTTTTCTTGCTGCTATCTTATATGTGTTCCTTGTTATCTTAAAAACTTTTAGTCTGTTGCAAGCTCTCAAACTCCTTGATTTATAATCATTAACTTCTCTCATGCTGCATACAATCTGCTTATGCACCGCCACCTTCATTTTTAGAATTAGGCTTTTCAAAAGTTTTTTTTGGAAAACATGCGAGTCTCCTTAACCCTTCAGTCAAATTCTGAAACAATTTTTAGAGAACTGTTTCAAAGTTATTTGGATTAATTTCCCAACTAGCTCCAATCTTCAGTGTTCAAGTTAGTAGAAATATGCACTCAGAAGCATTCGAGCAAATAGAAATTTTTGCCTTCTCATTCTCATCCATGAGCTCCATCAGATTTGAAAATGAAGTTGCCCTTACCTTCCTGTAATACCATTATTAAAAGGATGGTAGTGCAACTCCGGGTCAGTTGGCTGTTATTGCTCAGCACTACACTTGTGGCATTTCCATTTTCAAAGAGAACAAAGCTGCAATGTTTATCCGCCATAATAATATGTGAACCTTTTCAAATTTGTCACTGATGCAGCCCACTTTTTGTGTCAAGAAAATGGCTTTGGTGTTTCAATTATTACTCAATATATCTCTAACTAGAAATTGTGATGCAACCTTAACGCATGCACACATGCATTTTGTTAGGTGGTGACACGTAATGTTGTCCTTGATATTGGCTTTTCTTAAAAAATATTATCACTTTAGACTGGAATTTCTTGGTCATGAAGACCTTTTGGCGAGAGGACACATCATGTTATTGTTGCTTGGAAATATATAAGCATGCCTTCTTTGAGACAGACGATGTTCTTATAGATGGAGCAGAATGGCACATGTAGATTTATATCTTCTTATCCATGGAGCCTATCTTAAGCATAGTGAACATGATTCATACTGAAAGGATTGAGCGAAGAGCATTGATAGAAGCGTGAATTCATCATTAATTACGATGCTTCATGTTGAATCAGAGTAGCAACTGCAAAATAATCAAGTTTTAAATGTAGAAACTAAGGAAATCATCACCAGAAGCTAAGTTTTCCAAAGTTGACAAAATTGGAGAGCTTACAATTTATTTTGCACTACAACTGTAGTAAATGAGATGCTAGTTTTCCTGTATTGTAAACAATAAATCGGATTCTGTCAATGCATCTTCGTGATTATTAAATAATATCTTTAGGCTTTTTTTTTTGGGCCGTATGGATAACCTTTGGCAATATTAGAAAATCAAAAGAAGTGTTCAAAGTCAAAGCTGCATTTATGGTACCATACAGTCACACTGACTTTCCTGTTCATTGGAAACATCACTGGAAACATGACGTTTCATTTTTAGGATTATGACAGTGTCAGTTAAATTGTCCATGCTTCCAGAGAAGGTTAAAAGAGTAGTTGACGTTCTTTAGTGATCAAAACTGCTGACTGAAATGATTTTCTAGGACTAGGACTGATTAGTTTAAGAGTTTAACTCAAGAGAAGTGAATTTGCAGGCTAAGGCACTCTTCTGAAGCAAAATTTGTGAAGGAAATTCTCTATTTTAGGACATTTCTAGCAAGCATAGATGCCATCTTCAGATGGAATTTGTTTTTATGTTCGTCCATTTTGTGTCTCCATATAAAATGCATCATAATAGACTAAGAATTATAGATTTTCAAATTGGCTTTTCATGAAATTTAACAGAATATTTCACGTGGTAAATTGTGGGACCGCATAAAGGCAGATTACTGTTTCTGTCATTTATGCTTGCTCTTTGAAGTAACCAGAGAAATAAGTAAATAACCTAGCATATCTGATGCAAGTTGATGAACTAAGCACAAATTCTTCTGATATGGTGAAATTGCACTTGAGACCAGTCAAACCACACAAAAATGAAACACTGATTTGAATTCTATACTATGTAATAACATGTGAATGCTGGGTATATTCTGTTGTATGGTTTAGTAATTGAAATGATAATTTGTTTAATATTTTATGAGTTCAAATTTTTTACCCCTATGGTGTGAGAAATATTTCAGCAAGAATATGCTATAATAAGTGTTAAATGAGTTTGGTAAATGATTTTTACTCCAGGTTAAATGAGTATTTTCCTTTGTATAGCTGGTAACAAAAATGAAAAATATGAAGCCATGCTTGTTTGGCTATCTATGTATCACATTTAAGATTTTGTTTTATTATGTATTACATTGAATCCACAATCATCTAATATTTGTTATGGAATGACTCATGGAAGATTTACCAGGGATGATAGTGTCTGCTTTTTTGGGCAAAAAAAAGAAGAAGGGGGTGGGTGGGTGGTGAAAATTGAACACATTAAAAAAAAGCTTGTTATGGAGGGCTATCATTCAATAAAGTAGATTGTTCCTATTGTAGTCAAACCAGATTTGCATAACTCTTTATGGGCGCTCTTGAAACATTTTACTTGATGTACTGGTCTCATAAATGTTTTCAATCTCATGACTGATTCTGGTTCTTTTGTAGAAGTGAAAAATTAAATTACCAATTCAAATCTCTTAAGATGTCTTGTAGTAAAGCTCTCTTAAATAAAATGCAGTTATTTGAGATGGTAAGTTTTATTCACCAATATTGTTTGTTGTTGCTAAATTTCCATGGCGTCAGGTTGATTGGCATCATCAGGATGATTTACCCTGTGATCCAAAGGCTTGTAATATGTAACACTCTTTATTGTGTGATATCTTTTTATTAGAGGGTGAGAATTTCAAACATTGATTTCCGTCTGTTTTCAGGCACCGATGAATCTGATAAGGATAGAAGAGTATGCGTCTGTATAGCAACTCTCCCCTTCTCATGATAATATGTATTTCTTCTAGTTAATTTTCCCTAGTTTATTTATTTATTCTAACTACATGCCTTAAGAAATTCATTGTGCATTTTAAATGGAATGGTTAGTACAAGTTTCTGGTAGAGCATGCTTGGAAATTTTGTTTGTTTTTAAGGTGGGCATGGCCGAGTCCAGAATGATGATTTGGTTGCATGGAGAAGAGGGAAAGACAGAAATAGACATGAGAATTGTAATAGAGGGTGGCTGTTGTTTACACTGAAAATTGAAAAAGGAAAAAAAAAGGCAAACCCTAGTGATGTAAGCTTATGAATTGCATTAATGAAGGTGAAATTGATGTAGAACTAATTGGCAGAATATGGTCATCTGCAATGTAGACTAGACACACTTGTCGTGGAAGATTAGGAAGATTAGGTATTTGGAAGTCCTTCGAAGGAGAATTTATGCTGGATGGAGGTTCTGAATATTGATTCAAGCTGTGAATGAAAATTTGCTCTCTAAGAGTCATGAATGAGCGAAAAGCATTGATGACTTATGGTAGAGATTAAATGTGACCAGAATGATGATTTGGTTGCATGGAGAAGAGGGAAAGACAGAAATAGACATGAGAATTGTAATAGAGGGTGGCTGTTGTTTACACTGAAAATTGAAAAAGGAAAAAAAAGGCAAACCCTAGTGATGTAAGCTTATGAATTGCATAATGAAGGTGAAATTGATGTAGAACTAATTGGCAGAATATGGTCATCTGCAATGTAGACTAGACACACTTGTCGTGGAAGATTAGGAAGATTAGGTATTTGGAAGTCCTTCGAAGGAGAATTTATGCTGGATGGAGGTTCTGAATATTGATTCAAGCTGTGAATGAAAATTTGCTCTCTAAGAGTCATGAATGAGCGAAAAGCATTGATGACTTATGGTAGAGATTAAATGTGAGGTAGCCTTTTACTGTTTTGTTTAAAAAAATTAATATATGATGAATCATAATGATTATTGGTTATTGTTAGATTTCTATGCATTCATGTTTGTTTATATTAATCACTCTTCAGTGATAAAGCCTCCCAAATGCTTCTATTGCTAATCAATATAGACTTTCTTATCATAGTTATGATTTTTTTTAAGGTGATAATATTTGTGATTATATGGTTTTAATTGTATCATGAACACATTGCATGCAATACTTTGAAGAACCAGCGAACTTTCCATCTAAAGATGCCTATCAGGCATTGGAGTTTGATTGAATCTTCCTAATAAAGGAACTCTTGATTGATCAGCTAGCAGGCCGTTGCAGTTTATGCAAGAGGACTAAATGTGTTTAAAAATATCTTGCTCTACTGGTAAACTGTGTCATGTATGGTTGCCATTCAGTTCATGACAGCTCTATAGTTGTTGATTGGAATTTTTAGTTGTTTTTATTTGATAGTATGAGATCCATATCTCATGTCGCCGGTGTAAACCAATATGGTGTTTCAGTTATTTATATTTTCGAGTGTTCCTGCGTATTTAGTGGAGTTGCTGATCTCTCTCCCTCCCTCTCTTTCTCATGTCCACCATTATTGTTATCTTCAGCTGCCCTATGTATCGCAATCAGTTGATGCAATTTATTTAGAATTCTAACCGGCCTAAGCTCACTTATTTGTGAAGGTATGCAGAAGGTACAAGCAGTACCACCAGCAAATGCAAATGGTGGTCTCCGCGTTCGAATCTGTAGCAGGCCTCAGCTCTGCTACGCCCTACACTTCGTTAGCCCTCAGGGCTGTCTCGAAGCACTTCAGGTGCATAAAAAATGCTATATCTGATCAGCTCCGGCACATCAGCAAAGTGCTGGGAGAGGAGTTCATCAAATCACCGAGTTCCAGTAGAGGTGAAGCAACGATGTCCCCGAAGCTAAAATACGTCGACCAGAGCCTCCGGAAACAAAAGGCAGGTGAGAACAGCTTAGGCTTTATGGATCGGAACCAGCCGGTGTGGAGACCTCAGAGAGGCCTACCTGAGCGTGCTGTGGCTGTTTTGAGGGCCTGGTTGTTCGACCATTTCCTTCATCCGTGAGTCAAGCCGCACTTTTTGACTCCATATGTTTGTATCTCATAGTTGTGTAAATCTTTAATTTTTTTTTCTACTGCTGCCTTCTGTTGGTACATATATTATTACTGTCAATCAATGCATGCATGGTGTTTTGGGTGGGAAAGGGACTACTCATGCATGTTTGGTGTCTCCAGGTATCCGACTGATACGGACAAGCACATGTTAGCGACCCAAACTGGCCTGTCACGGAACCAGGTAACTTTCTCAGACCCCATCTTTCATTCTCTTGTGTGTGATATTATGCCATTAGGAGGGGAAAGATGAATGGATCCCTCCAATGATGTCACCTGCAACCAAATCTTGGAATGGGCCTGAGTTGGGAGGGGTGGTCTATTCTCAGTGCAGATCTAAGTTTTAATCCAATGGGAAACAGGTTGGATCTTGTAAATTTGGCCTGGAACTTTCGAAGTTTGGATCGAAGTCAGGCTGAGTCAAATGTCTGTTTTCCTCTATCATGCAGCTGACTCTCTGATTGTGTACAGCAGGGCCCAAGTGGTCATTTGGGACCAATAATTAAGATACTTATTTTCTGTCAGTATTGATGGAATTCTAACTTAGCTGCTCCCCACTGTGTGGGCCAACCACCATTGACCCACAGTATTTGGCCATAGCTGCATAGTATTTGGTTTTGATCCACCCTATGCTGAACTAGGTTTTTGAATCGACCTGGGTATTGCGGGTCACCCTGGCACAGCTTGTAGGACCTATCCTCTATTCATGGCAGTAAATGTGCCACTTTTTGACCATGACCTAATTTGTAGAGGACGCCATTCTTTCCATGATTTCCAGAATGATTGGCCTGCAGCTTTAATGGGTCAAAAAAAAGACCTAGTTTGTAACTGGGAACTGCTGTCAGTCCGACCCATACCTGTTGTTAAGCTGGTGTAATTCACATCGCATCGTGAAGAGTCAGCTTGTAGGAGTCAAATTTTGACTCTTTGTGGACTCTGACAGTCTGCTTTGGCGCACGTCAAAAATTGACTCATTTAACTCCATGTGATAAAGCTGACACACGATGAGACTTGCATGCGTGAGAGCAGGGCTCTGGTTCCCAGTGCTCACACCATTTCCCCACGAAATAGTAGAACACTGTTTCGATGTGAACTCATGCCACACGCACTGCTACTTTACAAGGGGGGAAGACCTTGGCAGACTGTCCAGCTCTGTGACTCGTGATCTGATAGAGCCTGGATTTCTGAGGCCTTCGCCGTTTGGCTTTCTCATGGCCGCAATGGTGATTGGTCCACCTGGCAGGATTGGCAGCTTTAAATTTATTAATCCAACTGATATAATTTGCATAATATAATTTGCTTATTATTTTTAAGTTATCGGTTTTGCACCATCGTGCATACGTAGTAACCATGCAGCATCCCCTACCGCTGCTGCATGGTGGAGGATATGGAAGGATTCTTTTTTATGGTGTTTCAAATGATTTTTATTTTTCAGTGCCTAATATGTTGCTTGCGCCGGTGCTTCACCTTCATGCAGGTCTCCAACTGGTTCATTAATGCCCGGGTGCGACTATGGAAGCCTATGGTGGAAGAGATCCACATGCTTGAAACCAAAGGGATGAACGGGAATGGACCTCAACTCCGGCAACAACAGAAACAGTGCTACTACTAAGCCACCCATGGATGAAGTAGGGCGGCCTTCTAACGGACCAGGCCAGAAAGCGCAGTGCAACAAGCCATTGGATTGTTGTTCCTCCTATGGAGCCTGTGTTGAACGATGAGGGTACCAGAGTATGGAGCCCTGGCACTGTGAGAAGAGATCGAGGATGGACGAGTGTGGAATTCCGACGAGCATGGATGGGAACTTGATTAGCTTTGGAACTACCAGAGTGCGATGGGACATTGGAGGGCTTGGAGCGGTTTCGCTCACGTTGGGCCTCAGGCAGAGATGGGCAACAACAGCAGCAGATGAGGCACTTTGGAAGTCAGATGCTTCATGACTTCGTGGTTGATGGGTCTTCTTTGCTGGGTTGACTCTGTTGCTAATGTCGGATCGAGATGATGCCGAGAGCGCTGCGTCCACAATGTCTGTGGTGGTAGATGAGGTGAGCACATACGAAGGCCAGTTCATTGTATTGTAGGTTAAGGAAATGTCCGTTGTACGATATGTAATGCTACTATCTTTGGTGCATCTTGTAAGTGGACCCAAAGTTTTGGTGGTTTATAAACGACTTTTGATTAATGTGCTGTTGCCACAATGTTGTATCAGTCTAATCGGCAGTTACTGTATTTTTGCTCTTAAACTAACATATATTGAAGACTCGTCTTACGTTGGTTTGGTGAATTTCCTTCAATGGTTGTTAGGTGGTTTCCTGGTCCGCCTGAGTTCCAACATCATTTGACCAAATCCTTTGTTGTTAGGGGTGTGGGTAGCTTTTCAAAGCTTCTATAATGAAATGTTGGGGCTAACTGCAGATTGCATGACATATATATGTGTTGCTAGTCATATAAAATTTTTGTTGTGGATGGATGGGATAGATATCTTTTTTGAGTTGTTGTATATTTATTTTATGTTGATGCCAATGGATAATATTTTTTAAAAAGAAAAGAAAGGATGGCAACAAATTAATAAATGTGGTGCACTTAAAGGTGCTTTGTGGGTGAAAATAGCTAGATACTGGAGACATGGTTTGAGTTAGAGAATGACAGCTTGTGGTGATATCAAGCATATTGTTGGATTGTGCTGTAATGGGTTGTATACCCTAGCCCAGAGTGTCATGTTTCTTGTGAAAAAACCAAAGAAAAAATGGGTTCGAATTAATAGCCCGACTGGATCCTTAATACCTTGTATCATAACTTTAGAAATCATGACTGTCGCAAGAGCGACAACAATGCGTTCGTCTGTCTATCCACACCCGGTGGGTTCAATTGATCCCACTCTCTCTAAATGGGCCTGGTGCAGTCCATTCATGATGGCTTTTGCAAGAGGTTCACTCAGATGGGGATATGGCGTTATTCTGGCTTCACTTTAACACCAGGCCTCGGCTAAGATGGGCCTGGGGCAACCTATTTCATGGTAGGGTTCTGGTGAATTTTTTTAAGGGCTAGGTTTAGTTCAGCTCAGACCTGGAGCTGGTGGCTTGATACAGCCTTGGTCCATCTACCCAGACCTTATCAGAAATGAGTAAATCTCTGAAGTCTGAATGTAGGATCAGATAAAAAGGAGTTCATTATGAGAGAAAATCGACTTCTTGCCCCATGAAAATTTTTTTTGGTAGACTGATTGTTCTTGCTCTATTTGGTACACAAACAGTTGAAAGACACCCACAAGAGGCAAGCAGAGAATATAAGCCAGAGTGTGGTATCTTCGTTCCAATGTTGTTTTTCCATCTCTTTAATACTTCCACTAATTTAAGCAGCACCTTCACACAGAGCATCAGGATTCAATTATCTGATAAAAAACAAACCTAGTAGAATCAACAAGTATTCATAAATCATCAATGGTTCATTAGTTTATTGCTGAAATGAGCGAACATTTGATTGTACTGTAAAAAGTTCCATGACCGTTATTTCTGCGACCTTGAAAGAGGTAACAAGATACAAACAAGTTTAATAGTAGTTCCTGGTACCATGTTTCACCCATACAAAGATTTCTCAAAAGCAGGGGCCGGTAGCAGGACATTAATATGTTGAATTCCTTGGTTGCAATATGCAAGTGTCCAACTTCCACAGCAAAATAGACAGGCGAAAAGATGCAAACAAGTGAAATAAATATGAGTGCTAGCTCCTGGTGCAATTTTTCACCTACACCACACTCGAGTTCTCAGAAGCAGGGGCCAGAAGCATGTAGAACACCTTTCTTGCAGTATATGGATCCAACTTCCACAGCAAAACGGATAATTAGACAACAATTGCAACAAAAGAACTCCTCATGCACCACAGTTTATCTAGTAACCAACCACTAACAGGTTAATACTAAAAAGAAGAACTTTAGTATTAGGCCAGGTTGTTTGCTGGAGCAACAAAAGAGATTACAGGTGCCTTTTAACAAACATCCCACACAATACTTGTGATGATGCTCTTAAACATTCGTCAGTTCTACAAGCTCTCCGATGACCAAGAAAGACAGTCCGCAACAAAGTTTTTGACGCCCTGAAACTAGATTAGGATCTATCTTGATAGGATCCATGAGAGCTAAAATTCCATAGCACAAGGAAGCAGAAGAAGGAAAACAAACAGAATGCAGCAGCAGCGGCAGCAGCCAACTAGACCTCAGGGGCAGTCCTATAGTAACCGACAGGGACATCAGATTCTGCTGTTGGGCCCTCGTCCTCGTTCTCCCGAGACATCTCCTCCAGAGACTTGCCCTTCGACTCGGGCACCAGGAAGGTAAAGAAGAACCCCAAGAGGTTGCAGGCGGCGAGCAAGAAGAGGGAGTTCCTGACACCAATGCCGGGATGGTACCCATGGTCGGTTTTGGCCGGGTCCTTGTTCTGGGCCAAGTACAGAAACCCAAACGAGCCGACGATCGCACCAAGCTTCCCCGACGCTGCTGAGATCCCATGGCACGTCGACCTCAGCCTGGCCGGAAAAATTTCTGCAGGCACGATGAAGGTGGTGCTGTTGGGACCAAAGTTGGCGAAGAAGAAGGTGAACGCATACATGACGATGAAGCCGATGTGGTTGCCCGGCGTGGTCCAGTGGTCGTAGGGGATGGCGAGGCCGAGCATGAACACCGTCATCATGAAGAACCCGATCGCCTGGATCGTGAACCGGCCGATGATGTCGATGAGGGCCACGGTGAACCAGTACCCCGGGACGGTGCCGCAGAGTGCGATCAGAGTCTGGGCCCTGGCGATCCTGAACACTTCTTCGAGAGCGTTCATGGTGGCGGCCTTGGGGATCCATCCGATGGCGCTGAAGATGTCTTTCTGGAAGAGGTTCTGGCTGTAGAAGGCGATGTCGAGGAGGAACCAGGTGGTGGTGGTGCCGAGGAGGTGGAGGCCGTGGCGAGCCAGGAATTTCTTCGAGAAGAGGCCAAAGGCGTTCGCCTGTTTGCCGGTCATCTGCTCCACCTTGGCCTGGTCCTCCTCGAGCTCGACCTGGAGGACTTTGGACATGTCGGCAGCTGCCTGCTTGGCGTTCTTGGCGACGAGAGCAGTGTAGCGGGCAGTCTCGGGCATCTTCATCCGCCAGTAGTAGGTGAGCGCCGCCGGGATGGCGCCAAACATGAGAATTATGCGCCAGACGAAATCGGCCTCGGGGACGGTCGAGGCTACGGGGTCGACGGCGTAGGTGGGGGCAGGGAAGTAGTTCTTGAAGGCGGCTGAGACGGTGATGGCGATCATGCCACCGGCGAGGATGCCGATGCCCTGCATGGCGAAGACGGCCGCGATGAAGGCACCACGGGTCTTCTTGCTGGCGTACTCGGACATGATGGTGGCGGAGAGGGGGTAGTCGCCGCCGATGCCGAAGCCGAGCCAGAAGCGGAAGAAGCAGAGGGTGGCCATGACAGACCTAGGAGTGTGGCCGAAGGAGAGGCCGGACGCGACCGAGCAGAGGACCATGAGCATGAGGGTCATGCCGTAGACGCGCTTCCGGCCCATCTTGTCGCCGAGCCAGCCGAAGAAGAGCTGGCCTGAGAGGGTGCCGCAGAAGGCGACGCCGTTGACAGCAGCGGAGACGTTGGGGGGGAGGGATCCGGGGGTCGGGGAGCCGTCGACGTGGTAGTAGATGCGGCCGAGGAGCTTGGTGACGAGGGAGATGCAGAAGAGGTCGTAGGCGTCGGTGAAGAAGCCCATGCCGGCGATCACGATGGCCGTGAAGTGGTACCATTGCGTCTTGGCCACATCCAAAGCGTTCAGCACCTGGAGCTGCTCCCCTGCCATGACGGGCGGCTTCCCTTCTTCCTCCCTCCTCTCCTCTCCTCTCCCTTCTTTAGACTTGTTTTAGATTAGAAGAAGAACCCTAAAACACAAAGGAGATCTTTTTATTTATATCTCAATCTCTTTTATTTATAGAAAGATAGAGAGAGAGGAGCAGTTTGAGATAAAGATCGTTCCGGCATTGCCGCCACTAGAGACGCCTATCTTTTGGCTGATATGAAGCCATAAAAATCCAATATTGGATTCAAAGTCTTATCGTTTTCCAGAGGATGAAGAGTTCGTTAAAACAAAAAAGAACAGGAAACGTTAGACAGAGATTCCGTAAAGAGATACGAATACGAAAAACCCACCACAAACAAATCGATCATAAATTCAACAAATACGGTAACAGAGGCACATCTGTTTTTATTTAATAAATCAGCAAGAAACGGCATTAGAATTAGAAGAGGAAAAGGAAAAATAGGGCATATAATTTGAGAAAGCCGAACTCCACGATTTCAGGAACGATATCAAGAACCAAGAATCCAACCCTAGAAACTTGTCTATTATATCCATGGAAAAAGAGACCAAAAAAAAAAAAATCAGCGGAAAAATATAACAATAACCGATGCATTCAGCAATACAAATAACAATTACCGACAAAGAGATTTAAATAAATAATACCGAAAGAGAAAGATGATGCGCGCATTCAAACGTCAAAGAAGGAACAAACCAATTCTTATTTTGCAATCCAAGAAGCATCGAAATCCTCGATCTCCATCCAAAAGATTTCTCATTGCTCTCCAGAAGATAACGAAACAAGCAAAAACAAAACCACAAACGGATCGCAGGCGTTCAATCGATCACGAGTCTGGATTTACGACGAGAAAGAAAACCCAAACAAAGAAGATCAAAACATAACGCAGAGCGAGAAACAGGAAGATATCTCGGTCCATACCTCTTCTCTGCCGATCGAACGAGAGCGCAGCGGCCGAGGGGACGATTGGGTGGAGGTAGAGGAGGCGAGGGTGGGGCGATGGGAAGCCCAGGTAGGGATCGAGGAGGATATAAATAGCGGCGCGGGAGCGTCGGGCGGTGAGAAGAGGATCTCCCAGTGGAATATTCTCTCCGATTTCATGATCCACGGGGGCCCATGGATCCCCTCCCTCCAAGGCCCTCCCTCAACAGCTAGGCTCCAGCTTTCTCGCAGGCTTATTTTTGCTCCTCCAACAATTTCTTACACCGGAAATTAGTTTCCCACCCTCCCAAAATATTTTGGTCTCAAGAATATATCCGGTTAAATGTCGGCATAACGCTGGGCCGGTTAGTATAAAACTGGTCATCAGGGACTAAAAATTATTCCTGGCTAAAGTTCACTGTTTCGATGCATATCGCTCTATATACCATATTGGTATCGACCTGATCCTCTATAAGATATATTGATATTATATTAGCATGGTACCAATACAATTTAATATCAAAATTATAGATCTTGGTAATGACTTTTTGTATTTAGCATGATAATATTTTTCTCTTAGTTTCTTTCATGGGAGAAATTCTCTCTAGAAATTTCATAAAAATAGTATCACAAATGAAGATGAAATGAAACTCTTGATTTATTATCCAAAACCTAGAGCTGCTTGCATGTATGCAGACAAAGATCTCCTATGCCTCTAAACTCTGCATTTAACCTGTGGTACATGTTGCAAGTGTGACCGACCGCCTTCGTCTACTTATACGTGTATATTCTATAAAATCTATTTATTGAGATATGGCATGCAAGAGATGATATATATATATATGAGATTTAGGTAGTCATAAATGCAGCCATTTTTGAAGGGCGCTAGCGAGCCATCTTACTAGTTTGAACATGATCTAAAAGTCTATCATGCATCTCACCTAGACTGAGTGAAAAACTTTGCTATGGATATGACCTGCAACTTTATGTCATATTTATGACAACATGGAAGGCAACAACCAAGGGAAGTCATAGAAGTGCCAATTTTTTTAAAAAAGGGGTCAAAATAGAGCTAAATTAGATTATAATGGCCTCCTATTGATTTCTCTCATGTTTTTAAAATTAATTTACACGTTTAACAATTTCAAAGCATGCTGTTAAAAGAATAGACAAACATGAAATAATGCACGCTTTGAAATTTTAGTTCAGCAGCAAAATAGATAATTCCTGGTAGGTCACTGGTATCTTTTAGTTAGATGTACCAAGAACCCATCTAAAATATGACCGACCTAGCTTCCTAGAGTCCAAGCATGCAGCCCTATTATTTTAAAAGTTTCTAAGACTCAATGGAGAACCTACGGCCATGAACGCAGGTATACACAAGTTCATTAGTTTCTGGTGATCCATGATCCATCTAATCAATAATTGAAAATTCAGCAATCAAGTTCCTCCTTCAATGCCAAACAAGTAATTCTTTTTGCATTATAGTATTTTATATAATAACATAATTACTAAAATTAAAACATACCTAATTTGTTATAATTTAGAATATATTTGGTTGGAGGGAGTTGGGTGTGACAGTCGTTTGGTCGAATAAAGTTCAATTTTAATTTTGATTCTGATTCTAAAAAGAAATAAAAATATTCCAATTCTCTAAAATTTAATTTTATCTATTTTCCGGTACTCAAATTCTATTTCGATTCCGAATCTGATTTCACCTATAATTATTCGATTCCAATTCTAATTTCGATCGCAAACCAACCACACTTTCATTATATATTTTTGGTTTTTTTAAAAAAATATTTTATGTTTTATTTGTTTTTGCTTTAAAATAACTTGTAACTAGACTCCTGCTTGTGGCAAGCACATGAACAAAGGAAAAGCAGAGAGGTGAGAAAGTCTTTCTCTGGGGCTGGAGCCTGGAGGAGCTACTGGTCCTTCTTTAATTCCCGGCCCTAGAATGTGCATGGAAGTAGTGATTGCACCATAACGCCACGTTAATAAATCGGCACTTTGAAGCGGGGGGAAGGGTTCGGTGAGCCTTTCAACGCTAGAATGCGCAGGTCATCATTAATTAGCACTCCCTGACGAGGGCTTCTCTCCACGCTTTGGACTCCGCCCAATTTAAGTAACCACGATATTCTCCTGCCCACCAAGTGTTCGGGAGTAGGTGATTTCTTTTGCAACGAATCCAAGTCACAGAAAATAACAATGGTAATTGCGTTCCAAACTTTTCTTCTTGTGAAACAATGATTGTGAAAAGATGGTCAATGTAGTGATGGGGTCGATGGCTGGACTAAGGTAGGAAAAGGCAGTGGCGGAGATGATGATGATGATGGTGGCAGAGGTATCAATGAAGCAGCGGCAGTATTGCGCTAGAATGATGTTGATAGTAGTAGTGATGGAGGCGGAGGCGGCGATGATGACAGCAACAATATGATAACAATTAAAATTGTGGTAGCAATAATATTAGAATATATATATATTATTATTGTTATTATTTTTGGTTTTTACTAGAATATTTGTTTGGATAAAAATTAAGAAATAAAAACAAGGGCAAGCATGCCCAGAGCCAAGGATTTGAGAGGGTGCCATAAAGGAAAGGTTGTTTTGTAGACTTCTATAAATAGTATGGGATAATCTTTGCGACCACAATTAATCTCCAAAAAGATGCGATTGGATCTTGGTTGCTGCGACATGGAATCATAAAATTGACTTGAACTATCAGATTGTACATTGGAATTGAAATCAAAACATTTTTGCAGATAGGAATACAAGATTGCCACGTATTGCACCTGCTTTTGCATACAAATGATACGTGCCTACGTGCCATGCGAAACATTTTAGTATTGGCTTCATCAGCAGTTGTTTCACTTCCTCCTGAAAAACCTAGCCGATGTTTTTCACTTCATCAGCAGTTGTCATCCAGACAGAAGTATCCGAGCTTTTCAACTGAGGTAAAGTTATGGAGAAAAGAGAGGGAACCCAGGGAGAATCCACCCAAAATAAAGCACACAAGACTAAGGGTCATACGGGCAAAGTCGAGCTGCATAATTTGGACTCGGTGGTTGGGATGGCAGAAAAATATAAAAGGTCTAAAAGATCACTGAGGGCATTTCCTTCTCCTTTCTCCCTTCTAGACGTGGGATTTTGTGTGCTGGTAAAAATCTTGTCTGAAAACAAATCTTTGGATACGGAGGTAGACCTTCCGTGCCACCAACTTCCTAAATCAGTGGTGTCATTGTTCCCTAAAAAGGACAAAAGGAAGGCGTGGATTGTTTACTTACAGACCTTCTGCGAAAGCGAGACGACGTAAAGGTCAAAGATATTCGAATATTAGTGGAAGATTTGACTTGGGAGGTTCTCACAGCGGTTTGCCGCATGGTAAGCGAGGAGGCCCAAGTCTTTTTTGGCGTGAGAAACGATAAGGACTAACTAGAGTTCATCGTCTGGATGCCCTGAATCTTGTAAGGGTGTCACACTAGCACAAATCTTATACTGATGTCATACTAGCACTATATCGGTATAATATAATACAAATTTTTTGACATATTGAATGAAAAAAAATTTTGGCATACCGAACGTCGATACACCATCCATACTAGATTCCGATAGCGAACCAATATGGTACTCTCCATACTGTCCAATTCGACCTGGTACGAACATATCTTAAACCCAACCGATATGCTACAATCATTCCTTGCCATGCCAGCCACAAAGTCTTGTAGCTTTTTTTTTTTTCTTTATTGGGTACAGTATCACGCAGCAAAACTGAGCAATACAGATGCCGTCCAGTTCGAATGCAGCTACGCATCATAAGGGATTTATTCAAGTAGCTAATTTGAAATGCTTGAACTTCAAGGAGAGCAAACGATTAGTTTTACGTTATCCAGTGCTCTACTTATACCAGTCAGATGTTTTAGTTTGAACTGTCGGGGAATTCAAAAATCACAACCAGAGACAGCAAGCTGCTAGACTGTGAATTTGCTATTATGCTAAAGCCTCTAATGTTAAACTAAACACCCATCCTAAGCCGTGCTAAATTACCTAGAACATTCACCTGTAAAACAGATTCTGCCAACAAGGGGAAACTATCCTGCTGGCGGTCAGGTCTCTATCTTTCCAGAATGATTAGCCAGACTAATCACTAGCCTGGTCAAAGTCGGAACCTGATAAAAATCATAGTTTCTCGCGAAGCAATTTTTGCACTCCTGTAAATCTTAATGCCCACCAGGTTTGTTAATGTCATTGGAAATGTTTCTATCGGCTTTATTCACTATTCCAATCCGCGAGTCGCAGCTGGATTTCTGTTTGCCCACCAACCTTCAAGTCGGATCCACATCGAACCAAAGCAAATCAGTCCTGATTTCTGAGGGCCAGTACCTGGATACCTGCATGCCATGTCCCACGAAAATTGAAAGTTGAATACTTGATGGATCTCATCTGCCATGTAGTTCTCCCACCGCCCCACCCGATCTCCGGTAGACCACTGTGAACCAGCATGACTGGAAAAAACAGCATGCCAACATAGGAGCAGGATGCAACCATCGCTATATACTCAATGCCCAGAGTAACAAGGGACCTCGAAGCAATATGTAATCTACATTAAGTCTACAGAACAATATCAGTTATTACATGATTCAAATCTCTTGAAATTAATTCCGAATTTCTTCAACAGACTTGGAATTCAGAAGAATGAGAAAACTCACAGGATAAGACATCTCTTAAGAGCGAAACTGATGATGCAATTAACACAAGCAAATCCATGACTAATGTACGCAGAGATCAAGGCGTGTTGCATGCCGGCTATCCTGTTTCAAGAACAAAACTCAGCAACATTGGTGGAATTTTGGGCTCGGACATCCTTGAAAGAGCCATTGCAGCTTTTTTTTGACAGTAGATTTGCATCATCCACACCACGATCCACAT
>NW_024067694.1:0-82500 GCF_009389715.1 Phoenix dactylifera
CAGTTAAGCGGCCGCGATACGCGCGTTCTTCGAGGCGGATGCGGCCTGGGCGCGAGCGGAGATACGTGGGCCGTGGGATACACACCGCCCGGAGTGTCCTGCATGAAGAATGCAATTAAGGAGAACGACGCTTAGGAGATCGTGGGAGGATACGCCTCGAGAGCTGGAACGGCTCCGGATTCGGTGCGCCCGCCTTTATTGGAGCCACCCGCATCGGAACGACCGGGGGGCCACAGTTTGGCTATAAATATAAGTGCAGGCGCGGTGGAGCCTGCCAAGCCGGAGCTATTCAGGTTGCCATGGATCGTGGACCTCCTCTCCGGCGTGTGGCTGGGAAACCCCGCCGGAGGAACGGGAGGCGCGCCCCTCGCGACTTCCGCCAACTAGCCGTTTCATCTGGGATCAACAAGGAGGTTCTCCCCGGCGGAACTCCGCTCTAGGCGTTTCATCCGGGATCACATCCCCCCTCCTTTCAGCCCCGCCTCCCGATTGAGCTCTGCGCCAGACGCTTCATCCGGGATCGCGCCTCCTCGCGCTCTTCTCCCTTGTATTCCTTCCCTCCCCTTCTCCTGGGAGGACCGGAATATCCCTTGGAGGTGGCGTTTCTCTGGAGGCAGCGGGGAACTCCTCCTTCGTCCACTTCTTCTTCGTCCGCTGCCGGCTTCTTCGTCCTTTGCGTGAGGCGTGGATGGCGCCCCCGGGGGAGAAGCACCCACGCCCGGTGGGATTGCAGCTGCTTCGGATGGAGGGTTCGGGGTCCCAGATCTTCAGCTCCACGGAGTCTCCACCTCTTCCTGTTTTCTTTACTCCCCAATTCCCCTCTGGGAATTCTTTGTAATCACACGAACACACCGTTGTAACCAGGAATTATTGAAATAAAAAGAATTGTACATTTTTCGAACTGTTTTCCTGGCTTTGTCGCTCTACTGGTGATACACCCGCAGGTTAGCGGAATTCCAGCTCCTCGGAATTTCTCGACCATCTAGGGTCTCCAACTGGTAGGAGCCAGGTCGGTTTACCCAGCGAACCTATACGGGCCTTCCCAATTTGGCGCCAGCTTCCACCTTCCGCGGGTTGAGATGCTTTGGCTCGCCTTAGCACCAGATCTCCGATTCTGAAAGTTTCGGTCGGACCTTGGAGTTATAATATCGGGCCACCCTCCGCTGATACATCGCCATCCGAACCTGTGCCATTTCTCTTGCTTCTTCCAAGAGGTCCAGGTTCCTCGGAGTTGCTCCGAATTGGCCCTCGGGTCGGTGCGCGGCGACCCGGGGCGAGGGGAGTCCGAGCTCCACGGGAACAACCGCTTCCGTGCCATAGGTTAGGCTGAAAGGCGTCTCCCCGGTAGGGGGTCGATGCGTGGTCCGATACGCCCAAAGGACATTCTCGAGTTCTTCGACCCAAGCTTGCCCGTCCGACCGATTCGCGCCTTAATTCCTTGGAGGATTGTCCGATTTGTGACCTCGGGCCTCACCGTTGGTTTGGGGATGCGACACAGATGTGAACCGATGCTCGATCCCGAACTCCTCGCAGAAGTCACGGAAATGCTTGTTGTCGAACTGTCGACCATTATCCGAGATGAGGACCCGAGGTACCCCAAATCGGACAATGATGCTTTTCTTCACGAACTTCCGGACTTGCGCCTCCGTGATAGTGGCCAGCGGCTCTGCCTCCACCCACTTGGTGAAGTAGTCGATTGCAACAATCAAAAATTTTCGCTGGGCTGAAGCGACGGGGAATGGTCCGAGGATATCCATTCCCCACTGTGCGAAGGGCCAGGGCGCGGTGATTGGTGCCAAGGGGACAGAAGGGACTCTCTGGACATTGGCGTGGTGCTGGCAGGCGTCGCATTTTCGTACGTGATCCTTCGAGTCCTCCAACAAGGTAGGCCAATAATAGCCTTGCCTCATGATCTTGTGCGCTAAGGACCTAGCCCCCAAGTGCGATCCGCAGACGCCCTCATGGACTTCGCCGAGGACGTAGGCCGCCTCCGAGGGGCGGAGGCACCTTAAGAGGGGGGCGGTGAACGAGGTCCGATACAGCCTCCCTTCATAGAGTACGTAGTGGAGACGGACTTCTTGACAAGTCGCCGAGCTTGATCTTCGTCTTCAGGGAGGATCCCTTCGGCGAGGTAGGCGACGAGCGGGTCCATCCAAGACGGCTCCGGATCAATCGCCATCACCGCTCTAGCCTCGCCGATGCTCGGGGCATCCAGGGTCTCCAGGTAGATTGCCCTCGACAAGTTGTGCGCCTCTGTGCCCACCAAGCGGGACAACCTGTCGGCCCTGGCATTTTCGCTTCTGGGGACCTGCTGAATGTCGACACTGCCGAGGTCGGGAATGAGTGCTTGCACCTTCCGGACGTAGTTCTACATGGTCGGGCTCCGGGCCTCGAACTCCCCACGAACCTGCCCGACCACCAGCTGGGAGTCGGTGAAGACCTTCAAACGCCGAATGCCGAGCTCTCTGGTGAGTTTGAGTCCCGTGACTAGGGCCTCGTACTCCGCCTCGTTGTTGGTCACTGGAAATCCAAACCTCAAGGCATACTCGGCTATCACTCCATCAGGACTGGTAAGGACCAGCCCGGCCCCTCCACCCTCGGGGTTCGACGACCCATCGATGTGAAGCGTCCAAATCGGGAGGTCGAGGCTGGGCGTTTCCGGCGGTCTAGGTTCCGCCTCCTGCACCGTCCACTCAGCGAGGAAGTCTGCGAGCACCTGGGCCTTGATGGCGGGTCGAGGCTGGTAGCGGATGTCGAACTCACCGAGTTCTACTGCCCACTTCACCAGTCGTCCCGCATTCTCGGGGTTGCTGAGGATCTGCCGTAGTGGTTGATCGGTTAAGAGGGTGACCGAATGAGCCTGAAAAATAGGGGCGAAGCCTCCTGGTCGCGGTTAGCAGCGCGAAGGCGATCTTTTCAGCCTTCGTGTACCGCGTCTCGGCATCCCGTAGGACCCGGCTGATGTAGTACACAGGCTTCTGGAGCTTTGCCTCTTCCCGAACCAGCACCGCACTGACCGCGGTTGGGGAGACCGCCAGATAGAGGTAGAGCATCTCCCCTTCTTGCGGCTTGGACAGTAGGGGAGGAGACGCCAGGTATTCCTTGAGCTGGTCGAATGCTGCTTGACATTCGGCCGTCCAGAGGAAGTCTTTCGGGCGTTTTAACACCTTGAAGAATGGTTGGCAGCGTTCGGCCGATTTTGCCACAAATCGTCCAAGCGCGGCGACCCTTCCAGCGAGCTCCTGAACCTCCTTTACTTTGGTCGGAGGGGACATACCTTGGATGGCCTTGATTTTGTCTGGGTTGGCTTCGATACCCCCGCTGGTTGACAATGAAACCGAGGAACCTTCCGGCCGAAGCGCCGAAGGCGCACTTCGCTGGGTTCAGCTTTATGCGAAACTTCCGCAAGGTGGTGAAAGTCTCCTCCAAATCCGCGATGTGCTGGTCTGCATGGCGGCTCTTCACCAGCATATCGTCCACGTACACCTCCATGTTCCGGCCGATTTGCTCTTTGAAGATTTTGTTGACGAGGCGCTGGTAAGTGGCGCCAGCATTCTTCAGACCGAAGGGCATTACCTTGTAGCAGTACAGCCCCCGGTCTGTTATAAAGGCAGTTTTCTCCTCGTCCTGTGGGGCCATCATTATCTGGTTGTAACCGGAGAAGGCGTCCATGAAAGACAGCAGCTAATATCCGGAAGTCGCGTCGACCAGTTGGTCTATTCGCGGAAGCGGAAAGCTATCCTTAGGGCACGCCTTGTTCAGGTCGGTATAGTCGATGCACATCCTCCACTTCCCGCTCGCCTTCCGGACAAGTACAACATTTGCCAGCCACTCGGGGTAGCTTACCTCCCTTATGAATCCTGCCTCCAAGAGCTTGTCTACCTCCTGGTCGACCACCCGGATCCGATCCGGGGCATAGTGTCTCTTCTTCTGCTTTATTGGTCGGTGGGTCGGGTCGACGTTGAGGGCGTGAGAAATGACCTCCGGGTCGATCCCAGGTACATCGGCCGCCGACCAGGCAAATACATCGGCATTGGCTCGGAGGAATTCCACCAACCGGGCCCGAGCTCCCGGGTCGAGATTGGCGCCGACCCGGACCGCCCGGTCGGGGCGGCCTTCCTCAAGGGGGACTTCGACCACTCCCTCGGCCGGCTCCCCGTGCCGCAAGGCCACCTCATCTCTGGCATCAAGGGACTCGACGCTTAGTGCTTCCACGGGCTTCTTCCCTTTGAGGATTGCTAGAAAACATTGCCGTGCGGTCGGTTGGTCACCTCGGACCTCTCCGATCCCTACCGCCGTGGGGAACCGCATGAGCAAGTGGTACGTGGAGACCACCGCGCGAAGGGCGTTCAGCCCGGGTCGCCCGAGGATAGCGTTGTAGGCCGAGGGGATACGGACGACCAAGAACCCGAGTCGCACCGTGGCTTCTGCGGGTGCGACGCCCGCAGTCACAGGCAGCTCAACGACACCTTCCGCCGGGACAGCGTTGTTAGATGCATGCCCTAGAAGCCAATTTGGCTGACACATTGTTGATTCTAGGGACATAATTTTGTACTTGACTATTTATTATTGAATAAATAAAAGGCATCTTTTTCATTCATATTGTTTATGTGTCTATGAATCGTCCAAGAAATTAATAAGATGATGATACATATTCTCAAGAGTTGAGAATTTGAGCCATGTATCATTGGTGATTAATTTCTAAATGCTCCTGATCAAAGGATCATCACGAGGACGGTGATCGATCCGATCAGTGCACAGATCACTCTCCTTCTGGATGGACGAGACTTGAGTCCACAGTGTAGGGACACTGAAGTGATAGTGCAGGTGCTTGTTAGAGAACAAGGGTACTGAGCGTGACCAATACAAGAAGTCACTTGGATGTCTATCCACTCGTCAGTGACTTGCTTGATGTTGCAGTAGTGTGACTGGTCCTTTGACCTGCGGTGCTTCGGCTACTCACAGTGAGGTTATTGTAGTTTGACTGCACACATACATGGTCTCTAGCCATATGGGTCCATGCAGTGTAGATTGGCTGCAGTAAGTTCACTGTAGGAGTAGGGTATGCACCTATATGGAATCTATCGACCTTGATAGATAAGGAGAGATCCTATGTGATTTATAAGACTGAGTTCGTAAGACCTCGGCCGGGGCAGTATGCACAGTGGAGAAAGAGTTTTTCACTATCGAACTCGAGTCGAATAAATCTTGACATATGACAGACGATGGGGTTTGACGAGTTGTCCATGACCTCCGTCCTGTAGGGATCCACGATAGTAGGACTGTATCACATGTTTAACTGCACCTAGAGGTTCATCATTCTATTCTGCTGGGTAGCCACTACATGCTGCTAGGTGTCACTGGTGGATGGTGGGACTCATAGGGATTATCTTGATGATCGATAAACCCCAATGAGTTGAGTTGGAATCGTTCCAACCCATTGAAAGGAGTTTTCAATGATATAGTGATAGAGATCACAATATATCTCACTACCAGTCAGAATAGAGCCTATGGGGTCACACACACTAGAAGTATTGACCGATCCGATGGTTGAAATCGTGATTAGGAATCACAAGAAATCAATTTGATTGATAAAAGGTTGAAGAAAGAAAAAGGAATTAATTAATTGGACTTGAAACAAGAATCCTACTTCGGGTAGGATACCTAGAGTTCTAATTGGATTAGGACTGGGATTCCTACTTGGAATAGGATTCCTCAATCCTAATGAGATTAGAATTTTGAATCTAAATCGGATTCCTACTTGGAGTAGGATTTCTAGGAATCCTAATTGGATTAGGACTTCGGATTCAAATCTAATCCTAATTGGATTAGGACTAAATACATCCTAATATGGATTAGGGTTTCTTAAGTCACAATTAATTATTAATCTAATGAATCAATAAGACTCCTAATTGGATTAGGATTGAAGAGTTCAATTGAGTCAAAATTGATTCAAGTTCTAATTGGATTAGGACTTACCTAGATTGGATCCATTGGTTCACCCTTGGGCTAAACCTAATAGGATTAGGGCTTGACCACATTAGGGCAATGCAAACCCTAATGTGGACTAGGGTCTCTAATTCAGAATAACTTGTGATAAGCTATGAATTATTGGGCATAATGAAATACTGTTTACATGATATATATTTATATGCAGCATATTAGATTATTTTTTTTAATTATTCTGCTCTTTCATGTAATTACTTGAAAATAACAAAAAGAGAGAGATATAAAGAAAAAGAAAATGAACATTGTTCGGGAGAAGTAAAAGCTAAGTAAATACTTTAATCTTAAGAAAAAGCAGAGCAAGCATAATATATTCAGCATATTTGTGAGACTTGTGTGAGCATTCTTTTGGAAGGGATAAAATTCATAATTTATTATATTTAAATAGGGAGAGTTTGGAGTGAATATCTTGTTGTTAAAGAAAACGGTTTAACCTTTCTATTTTGCTCATCATAGGGATGGTGCCAATGGGGAGGCTAGTGGTAGTACCCGGCACTATTTGACCCAACTATTCGGTGTAGGGTATATTAGGGACGGCACAAGAGGGAGGCTAGTGGTAGTACCTCGTGCCCCTTCCAACTCCACCGGATAGGGAGCAAATAGAGTATAGAGCATAGAAAAGTAAAACCAAAAGAAATGAAGATTAGAATATTCACTGAGTGGTCAAAGGAAGAAATTCAAAAATGAGGAAATGAATAACAAGATAAATGAAAATATATAAAAAGCTTGTGAAAAGCCAAATGAAGTTTCGATCACTTGAAAACACACCTTAAGGATAAAAGCTTAAACTTAATTTAAAAATGCTTCTATCGTTGCATTTTTGTAACTTTCATTATATACTTCAATGATTGCATCATTTTGGGGAATAACTCAATATGATTTCTATATGAAAACTACGGTTTAAGAAAAATAGAATTACTTTGGATACCTTGGTTGTTTGCTCCGATACGCATCTAAAACATATCATTTTTTATCCTATAAGTGTACTGAAATTGGTCTAAATGATATGTTTTTCAATGATCTTGATTGCAAATAAATGGTTCTAAACATATGATATTATTTTGATATTAAAAAGATTTATGGTGCTTCATATATACATTGCTGAAAAAAAAAAACTATGACTAAGAAATTAATATTTTGAATATACACTCCTACATAATTAAATGCTTCTATCATTAAAAAGAAAAGCTATTTTTAAGAAGAGAGTTAATGATCCTAAAACTTAGAATATTTCAACTCACTTCAATAATTCTTATAGGAAAGAAAATGTAATTACTTTTGAAAGAAATTTGAGCTTCAAAAGAATTATTTTCTGATTAATATTTCCATACATATTAAAAAAATAAGAGGAAATATAATTTATTCTTGAAAGATTAAAAAGAGTGATTGCTATAAATTTTGAAAAATTCTAGATCACTCTACATTCTTGATATTATAGAAGAGCAAAAAAAAAAAAAGGTTTGAAAGAAAATGCATCTTTTGAGGGGGAGCTTTAAATACTCAATCTCTTTATTGAAAATTATTTTCAAACTCTAAACTCTCAAATGGAATGATTAATTAAGGGGGAGAAAGAAAATTTCAGAGTGAGAGATCATATAGAACTTAATCGTATAAATTCGCATCTAAAGATGAGACAAAGAATACTAAATGTAAAGTGGTAGTAAACTTTGTGCTTCATTGAATATCTTTTGAAAGTTGGATTTCCATCTGTATTCATCGGTAAATCATTTATTTCTGAAAATTTAATTGAAAAGGATTCCATCTGTCTTAGTTTTGAAAATTTATCTTGGAATCTACTTATGAGTTCTTATTGGCTTGCACTTTGGTGTTTCAATCCTGAGCCAATTCATTTTAATTGATTTTGATGTTATGATCTTTAAAGGAGTAAAAGAAAGTTTTTAAGAGAGCTCTAAAAGAACTTTCAAAGCCTTGAATTTTATGTATCCTACACTGCATAAATTCATGTTTTGGTATATATGCCCCAATACTTTTATATCATGAAAGTACTTTGAAGTCATTAAGAATTAAGGATTCAACATAATCTTATGTTTTTCGAGTATATAAGTTTTGATCTTTATTTGCTCTTATACTATACTCTGAAAATTAATTAGATTGCTCTCATCTTGCTATATACTTAATATATATATATATATATATAAAGGTGTTGAATTTTCATTCGTGCCTTCTTTGAATATTATTCTTGATACTCCTTGAAATAACTTGAAAAAGATTCCATCTACACTTGATTTGAAAAATATCTTTGGAATCTACATTTAGAGATCTCTTTTGGCTCACATCTTAAATGTCTCATTTCTAAAACCAAACACATAGAAATAAGATATCATTTTATTAGGGATCATGTGCAAAATGGAAACATATGTATTGAGCATATATGTACGGAAAAATAATTAGCTGACATATTCACAAAACCCTTGAGTGAAGATAGAGTCTGCACGCTAAGGAGAAAATTAGGCATATGTGATTCTTTTTATTGAAGAGATATAAAAGGGAGCAAGCAGTCTCATGATACATTCCTCCCATTTCTAAAAATCCATGAAACATGAGTCAAACTTGTCATCTATAGATTTCTTACTCATGTATCATTGTCCCAGAAAGAATTTGTACGGATTGGAAGCAAGAAAAATTTTTAGAAGCGAAAAGGAAGAGAAAGAAAAAAAATTTCTGAACTTGGGTCGACCCAACCCAGAATAGGGTCGACCCAACATTGAGTCGACCCAAGAAAATTCTTGAGTCGACCCAACGTCGGGACCCCACTGTTAAAAGGGGGACCCGTGAGCTATCTAGGGCACTGTTTACCCTTTGTCCTCTTCCGAAAACCCTATTCCCCACTCTCAAATCTTCTCCAATCATCTCCAAACAGTAGATTACTTCAATATCTTGGAGAAATGGGACCTAAGAGAGCCGTAGACAAGCGATCCGGGAGAGTCTCACGATCTTGTTTAGAGCCTAGGATATGTATCTAGTTCTCATATGTATTTTGTGTTGATCATGTATTTTGAACCTTGATTGAGGAACATTGTATTTGCTTTTGTTTTTGGCATGATTGTACTAAAATGTTCCTATTTTGATCAATGAAGTTTGAATGGTTGTTATTGTGTCTTTTCCCATGTACCTATTTGATGATAACAAAAAGGGGGAGAAGTAAAGAAAGAGTAATAGGGGAGAAGTAAAGATAGAGTAAATAGAGTAACAAAAAGGGGGAGAAGTAAAGAAAGAGTAATAGGGGAGAAGTAAAGATAGAGTAATAAGAGGAGAAGTAAAGAAAGAAAGAGAAATAACTTGTAAAACAAATTGAAAATCATATAAGAAAGCATATACATCTAAGGGGGAGCAATTTGCAACAATGAAAATGATCAAGTCAAAAATTTATATCAAATTTCAGAATTTGGCACGCACCTTTCACACCTCGATACATAACCTGAAACTCATGTTTTATCTCAAATTTTTGGAGTTTCATCTTCAATGAATTATAAATGAAAGGGGGAGCAATTCAAAAAGTCAAATTGGCAACATTTGAATGATATAGGGGGAGACTTCACTCTTATATATGAAAAGCTGAAATTCAGCAAGTTAAGCCCTTTTCAAAAACTGATTTTAAGATAAGTATCAATAGGCTCATACTCTTTATTTTGTAATCATCAAAAAGGGGGAGATTGAGAATAATAGTGTTATTTTGATGATTAACAAGCATTTAACAAGAGTATGTTATAAGTTAAAACGATACTTCATTTATAAGTCTGTTACTCTCAGTATATTTGTATAAATTGATATAGATACATTTCATTATTTATATGAATGAATCTAACCTTGAGATGCAGCAAAGTGTGGATTGAGTCGACCCAAAGGATGATTGGGTCGACCCCGGCACATCAAGAAATCATTTGGCACACTTCTGCAAAAATGGCACAGATGAACAGTGAGTTGGGTCGACCCAAGAAAAGCATGAGTCGACCCAAACATCAAGATCCTCAAACAACTCAGAAAATGGTTCTCTGGATTTACTGAGAGGGTCGACCCAAGATGAAGTTGAGTCGACCCAAAGAAAGGTTGAGTCGACCCAAGTGAAGAAAGGCTGAAATTCAAGGTTCTGAATTTTCTGAGCTGACCCAAGGGTTGGGTCGACCCAAGAAAAAGGTTGAGTCGACCCAAGCTTGAGTCGACCCACACCCTGTGTGAATCGACCCAAGCACGGGCAGAAGCATAACGGCTAGTTGTGCAGAAATGCTTTTTGGACTCCCAACGGCTATAAACGGCTAGTTTCTTCAATCCAACGGTCAGGAAGGACTATTTGGAGGTTGGAGAAGTATTTAAGAGGGAGTATTCATTAGAGGAAGTAAGCTTTGGAAGTCCAAAAAGCAATTGGTCATATATCTTAGGCCCATCTTCTCAAGGTGGGCTTCAGTCTTTTGCTGACTCAGCTGCTTAGTGAACGGGTCTGCCACGTTATCCGCGGAGTCTACTCTCTGCACCTCTACATATTTCTTCTCCACATAGTCGCGTATGAGGTGAAAGCGCCGCTCTATATGCTTAGACTTCTGATGAGACCTTGGCTCCTTAGCAAGGGCTATGGCGCCATTATTATCGCAGTAGAGTGTTATGGCATCTGATGTCATCACATCCAACTCTGCAATGAATTTCTTGAACCAGAAGCCTTCCTTAGCAGCTTCAGAGGCGGCGATGTATTCGGCTTCCATAGTAGAATCAGCAATGATCGGTTGTTTAGAACTCTTCCAATTTACCGCACCACCATTGCACAAGAACACATATCCAGATGTTGACTTCCTGTCATCGATATTAGTCATGAAGTCTGAATCTGTGTACCCTTCTACCTTTAACTCTGATGATCCTCCAAAAACCAAGAATAAATCTTTAGTTCTTCTCAAGTACTTAAGAATATTCTTCACAGCTGTCCAGTGTTCTTCACCTGGATTCGACTGATATCTGCTTGTGACACTCACAGCAAGAGCTATATCAGGTCGTGTACATAACATGGCATACATGAGGCTTCCTATTGCCGATGCATAAGGAATCTTGCTCATGCGTTGAATTTCCTCAGATGTGTTGGGGCACATCTTCTTGGAGAGATGAATTCCATGCCTTAGGGGTAAGAGACCCCTCTTGGAGTTTTCCATGCTGAACCTCTTCAGCACCTCCTCTATGTACATTTTCTGTGACAGGCCAAGCATCCTTTTAGATCTATCTCTATAGACCTTTATTCCCAAAATATAGGATGCTTCCCCAAGGTCTTTCATGGAGAATTCTTTTGACAACCAGACCTTGACCGAGGTTAGCATGGGAATATCATTCCCAATCAGGAGAATGTCATCTACGTACAGTACGAGAAAAACGACAGCACTCCCACTAACCTTTTTATAAACACATGGTTCCTCCTCATTTTTGATGAAATCAAACGTTTTGATTGCATCATCGAAACGAGTGTTCCAACTCCGAGAGGCTTGCTTTAGTCCATAGATGGACCTTTGCAGCTTGCAGACCTTGTGATCTCCATCACTGGAAGTAAAACCCAAAGGCTGTTCCATATAGATATCTTCATCAAGATATCCATTCAGGAAAGCAGTTTTCACATCCATCTGCCAGATTTCATAATCATGAAATGCTGCAATGGCAAGCAATGTTCGGATGGATTTTAGCATGGCTACAGGTGAAAAGGTCTCCTGATAGTCAATGCCTTCGCGCTGACTATACCCTTTCGCCACAAGCCTTGCCTTATAGGTCTCTACCTCTCCATTCGAACCTATCTTCCTTTTGTAGATCCATTTGCATCCAATAGGTACAATACCTTCTGGTGGGTCTACTAAGGTCCAGACTTGGTTGGAACGCATGGAGTCTAACTCTGACTTCATTGCTTCCAGCCATTTCTCGGAATCGATATCAGATATCGCCTCGTTGTAGGTTTTGGGATCCTGTATGTGATCCCTATCTCCCACTAGGAACATTTCCTCAGTATCCTCTTCAAGTATACCTAAGTATCTATCGGGAGGATGGGAGACTCTACTAGATCTACGAGGTGGTTGAGGGACATCGTGTACTGGCTCCTTATGAATAGGTTCTTTAGGATCCATGACTCGTTGCTTTTCAGAGACTTTCTCTTCAAGCTCAATTTTCCTCCCACTGCCTCTATCAAGGATAAACTGATTTTCCAAGAAGATGGCATGACGGCTCACAAACACATTGTGGTCATCTGAGACGTAAAAATTGTATCCTAATGACTCTTTAGGATATCCTATAAAACGAGCAGTTATGGTCCTAGCCTCTAACTTGTCCGCCTGTAGTCGCTTGACGTGGGCCGGACATCCCCAAATCTTGAGATGACCCAGACTTGGTTTCTTACCATGCCATATCTCATACGGTGTGGTAGGAACGGATTTAGAGGGAACTCTATTCAATAAATAAATCGCTGTGAGTAAGGCATCTCCCCAAAGGAACATAGGTAAATCAGTGAAGCTCATCATGGACCTGACCATATCCAATAGGGTCCGATTTCTCCTTTCTGACACCCCGTTGAGTTGAGGTGTACCCGGAGGTGTCCATTGTGAGACTATGCCGTTTTCTTTGAGATAGTCCCGGAATTCCCCACTAAGGTATTCTCCTCCCCGATCTGATCGAAGAGCCTTAAGAGGTTTTCCAGTTTGTTTTTCTACTTCATTTTTGAACTCTTTGAACTTTTCAAAGGATTCAGACTTGTGTCTCATAAGATACACATACCCATACCGTGAATAATCATCGGTAAAGGTAATGAAGTAAGAATAACGTCCCCTGGCTAGCACATTGAATGGGCCACATACATCTGTATGTACTAGGGTAAGTATTTCAGTGGTCCTCTCCCCATGTCCTACAAAGGGTAGTCTGGCCATCTTTCCTTGAAGACAGGACTCGCAAACTGGATATGACTCGGAAGTCAATGAGCCTAAGAGCCCATCTTTATCCATTTTGTTCATTCTATCTTCTCCAATATGGCCAAGTCTGAGGTGCCACAAATATCTTTGGTTTATCTCATCTCTGGATCTTTTGGATCCTTTGGCACTCACATCTTGCTCGGTAACATTCACAGATACATCCATATGTAAATGGTAGAGACTGTCAATCATAAAACCACGTGCGACTATTTTATTTCTCAAATAAATAGAACAGCAGTCTTTGTCAAATGTAAAAACATGACCTTCCTGTGCTAGACATGAAACAGAAATCAAATTTCTGCTAGCAACAGGTACATAATAGCAGTCTCTAAGTATTAAACTAAATCCAGACGGTAGTCGCAGATGGTAGGTGCCCACAGTCACAGCAGCAACTTTTGCCCCGTTGCCAACCCGAAGGGTTACCGCACCTTCTGCCAGCCTTCTACTTTCCTTTAGACCCTGCATGGTAGTGCACAAATGAGCACTAGAACCAGAATCTATAACCCAACTGGAAGTAGAAGAAACCGTTAGATTAGTTTCAATTATGAGCAAGTCTATACCTTCTGAAGGTGTGTCACCTTTCTTGTTCTTCAGGCTCTCGAGGTATGAAGGACAGTTTCTCTTCCAGTGGCCTTCGACATTGCAGTGGAAACATTTTCCTTTGTCGTTAGCCTTTTTCTTTTGAACTTCCTTCTTTGGCTTCTTGTCTTTCTTCTGCTTCTTTGTAGGCTTCCTTTTCTTCCAAGTAGACTTTCTCTTGGAACCAGAAGTCAACTCAGCAGCGAGGACATTGCCCCTTGAACCTTTCAAGGCTCCCTCAGCAGTTACCAACATGTTGATTAGTTCAGTCTTAGTGCATTCAATCTTATTCATGTGGTAGTTTACTATAAACTGACCAAATGAATCAGGAAGTGACTGTAGGATCAAATCCACTTGCAATTCCTTGTGCATGTCCATACCGAGCTTCTCAAGCTCCTCTAGGTCCTTGATCATGGTCAGACCGTGATCATGAACAGACTGCCCTTCGCGCATCTTCGCTTTGAAAAGTCTCTTGGACACTTCAAAACGAGCTGTGCGACTCTGCTCACCATACAACTCTTGTAGGTGTGCCAGTATGTCCCTAGCAGTCTTTATATTTTCATGCTGGCATTGGAGTTCATTAGACATAGATGCCATCATATAGCATTTTACTCTAATGTCATCGTCCAACCACTTTTTATGCATCTCACGCTGAACATCAGTGGGACGTGCTGGTAATGTGGGGATATCTGAATCGAGTATATAACCTATCTTCTCACAGTCCAAAACTATTTTGAGATTTCTAAGCCAGTCCTTGTAATTGGTTCTGGTCAGTCGGTTGGTCTCAAGAATACGGGTCAAAGGGTTTGAACCCGACATTGTATCTGCAGAGAGTAAAGATTCTAGTTAGACTTTTGTACTTGATCCTAATTTGTCCTAAGGTCTTTTAGAACAAATATGACTCCCACTATTTTTTTGAATTCCTCACACTCCCCTGGTAGGAAAACGGAAATCCCACACGACTAGGGTTTCTAGTGGGTACTGCGGTCCCACCAATTTACATGCCACCTCACCTAACAGTTATTGGTGACACATAGATGGATGAGTGTACAACTCTTGTACAATGCTTCTCAAGCATGTTGCAGTGCAACTTGGTCTCTAAGCCATGAAGACCTCACCTAACAGTTATTGGTCCCATTTTTTAGTTAAGTCAGACCCACTGTATAACCGTAGGAATAAAGTCGTCATTGGGTCCTCACCTAACAGTTATTGGTGCCCAACCCCACCTTTACCCTACAACATCTCATGTCTATAGAGAGGTCCAGCCCCCCAATGCAACTTGACCACTGTATCCAGCCGAGACAAGTCAACATCAGAAAGGCCTTAGCAGCTCTACTACAGTGGAAGACCTATTGACTTAATATTGGTTAATCAGGTCTTAGTGTTTGCAACTTGAGCCTTTCATAAGAGGTAATCGAACAATTGGCCAGGTAAGCAGGTGGGAGGCTCCCCTTACTCAGAGAGTAAGGTCCTAATTAAGTAACCACCTTTCATGCTTTCCTAGACACCAATTAGATCAATTAATCTAATATGACTTGCTCATGTCGGTTCACTCTCGACTTGATTGAGGAGGTTTTGATTTAGGTCTCAATTGGGTTTGCTACATCACATGTAGACCTATCTACCCGACTCTCATTCACATCACATGCAAACGGCGCATTGCAGGCAGTTATAATCGCGGCAATAATTAAAGCTAAACTTTAACTAGGTGATGATCATGGATTCTAATTAGGTCGTATTACAAGCACATGCACATCAATTGATCAAGTGGTCTTCAACTCTTGAATTGGTTCCAAGCCTCCTTGATTCGATCCTTGATCAACCCTTGATCCCATCGCCATCAACCGCTTGGATCACCTTTCATCTCATGCCTTTGCTTCAGCTTGATCGTTGATGTACATCACATCACAGAAATACAACCAGATGTAAAATAAAAATAAAAATAATTTACATCTCCTTTTAGGAGGCACGCAGGCCTCTCAAAACATCAAATAAGATGCATGCAAGCATCTGAAAAATTACATGACATCGCAGATCACATCGCAGGTCATTACATTTGATACCAAAAGGGGTTGAATCCTATGATCATCACTGTATGCTACAATTATAATTTTCAGATCTGAAACTTAACTGATTATATCATGACATAGGTCGCTGATCATGCTAATCATGATTCTAAACTTTGTAATCCCATTAACAATGCAATTAGAATCATCTTTTTATCACATAAAAATCAGCATGTAAAAATCAGCACCCCTGAAAAAATCTGCATGCAGAATTTTTCAGCATGCATGATCATTTAATTTTCAGATCTAATACGCCTTTAGATATTTAATTCTTACCTTAATCTACGAAGCCTAGGCTCTGATACCACTGTTGGGAACCCGCCCATGCCGCTGATATTTCAAAAAATTTCAGATGGCAGCGGAATCGGCATGCACGGGTTCGACGTTCATCGCATGAACGCTTGTTTCGAGACCTTTCGTAATTAGGTAAGAATTAAAACTTTTAGAACTAATAGGAAGATCAAATCTTCACCTTGCGCGGGTAGATGATCACCGCGAATCTGAATTCGTGGTTTTGGAAGAGGGTTCGTTTGAAGCCGTTCAAACGTCCGGCCTCTATGGGTATCCACACGAAGTAGAGAACCGATCAAAGCTTTCTTGTCTTCCCGGGGTGCTAGCTCCCTTGCAAAGACTCCTTTGATGGCTGATCTCTTCTCTTTCTTTCAACTCTTGAAAGTGCTTGAGAGGAGGAAGAAGAAGAAGGAACTCAAGGAAGAAGAACACAGCTTCTGCAGCCTTCTTTCTTTTCCCTGCGTTGGAAGAAGGATTGGAGGAAGAGGAAGACGCCAACGCTTGGACCTTGCTCTTCCTTTGCTTGCGGCTGAACCAAGAGAGGAGAGGGGAGGGTGGCGGCAGCAAGAGGAGGATGAAAAGCTCTCTTAGGGCGCCGGCCTCTAGTCCTCTTTAAAAAGGGATTGGAGCTCCTAACTTTTAGGAGTTCCAATGACAACCTACCAAATAAGAAGGGGGCGCCGGCCCTAGCTCCTCTCTTCTTGTCGCCCCAAGCATTAAGAGAGGGGCTGATGCCCCTCTTAGTTGGTTAACCTAATCCTCTTCCAAAGAGGATTAGGTGCCTCTCTCATGGTTTCATCCTAATCTAATTAGGATTGGCCAAATTGGGTTCAATCTATGCTAGTCCTAATCCAATTAGGACTTGAATGAACCATGACTCAATTGAACTCTTCAATCCTAATCCAATTAGGAGTCATGTTGATTCATTAGATTAATAATTAATTTAGACTTAAGAAATCCTAATCCAATTAGGATTTGTTTAATTTTAGTCCTAATCTAATTAGGACTCTATTTGAATCCGAAGTCCTAATCCAATTAGGATTTCTAGGAATCCTACTCCAAGTAGGAATCCAATTTTAATTCAAAACTCCTAATCTCATTAGGATTGAGGAATCCTATTCCAAGTAGGAATCCCAGTCCTAATCCAATTAGAACTCTAGGTATCCTACCCGAAGTAGGATTCTTGTTTCAAGTCCAATTAATTAATTCCTTTTTCCTTCTTCAACTTCTTATCAATCAAATTGATTTCTTGTGATTCCTAATCACGATTTCAACCATCGGATCGGTCAATACTTCTAGTGTGTGTGACCCCATAGGTTCTATTCTGACTGGTAGTGAGATATATTGTGATCTCTATCACTATATCATTGAAAACTCCTTTCAATGGGTTGGAACGATTCCAACTCAACTCATTGGGGTTTATCGATCATCAAGATAATCCCTATGAGTCCCACCATCCACCAGTGACACCTAGCAGCATGTAGTGGCTACCCAGCAGAATGGAATGATGAACCTCTAGGTGCAGTTAACATGTGATATAGTCCTACTATCGTGGATCCCTACAGGACGGAGGTCATGGACAACTCGTCAAACCCCATCGTCTGTCATATGTCAAGATTTATTCGACTCGAGTTCGATAGTGAAAAACTCTTTCTCCACTGTGCATACTGCCCCGGCCGAGGTCTTACGAACTCAGTCTTTATAAATCACATAGGATCTCTCCTTATCTATCAAGGTCGATAGATTCCATATAGGTGCATACCCTACTCCTACAGTGAACTTACTGCAGCCAATCTACACTGCATGGACCCATATGGCTAGAGACCATGTATGTGTGCAGTCAAACTACAATAACCTCACTGTGAGTAGCCGAAGTACCGCAGGTCAAAGGACCAGTCACACTACTGTAACATAAAGCAAGTCACTGACGAGTGGATAGACATCCAAGTGACTTCTTGTATTGGTCACGCTCAGTACCCTTGTTCTCTAACAAGCACCTGCACTATCACTTCAGTGTCCCTACACTGTGGACTCAAGTCTCGTCCATCCAGAAGGAGAGTGATCTGTGCACTGATCGGATCGATCACCGTCCTCGTGATGATCCTTTGATCAGGAGCATTTAGAAATTAATCACCAATGATACATGGCTCAAATTCTCAACTCTTGAGAATATGTATCATCATCTTATTAATTTCTTGGACGATTCATAGACACATAAACAATATGAATGAAAAAGATGCCTTTTATTTATTCAATAATAAATAGTCAAGTACAAAATTATGTCCCTAGAATCAACAATGTGTCAGCCAAATTGGCTTCTAGGGCATACATCTAACAGCTTGCGCCAGCCTTGGCCGACCAACGAGCGGAATCTTCCGAGGCTCGGCCCTCGGATGCCAGGCTAACCCGATGATCATCCCGGGAGCAGACTAGCCTGAAGCCCCGACCGGTCGCCTCGGCTTGCGCCAGCCTTGGCCGACCAACGAGCGGAATCTCCCGAGGCTCGGCCCTCGGATGCCAGGCTAACCCGATGATCATCCTGGGAGCAGACTAGCCTGAAGCCCCGACCGGTCGCCTCGGCTTGCGCCAGCCTTGGCCGACCAACGAGCGGAATTCCCCGAGGCTCGGCCCTCGGATGCCAGGCTAACCCGATGATCATCCCGGGAGCAGACTTGCCTGAAGCCCCGACCGGTCGCCTTGGCTTGCGCCAGCCTTGGCCGACCAACGAGCGGAATCTCCCGAGGCTCGGCCCTCAGATGCCAGGCTAACCCGATGATCATCCCGGGAGCAGACTAGCCTGAAGCCCCGACCGGTCGCCTCGGCTTGCGCCAGCCTTGGCCGACTAACGAGCGGAATTTCCTGAGGCCTAACCCTCGGATGCCTGGCCTAGCGCCGGAGGAATTTCCTGAGGCCTAACCCTCGGATGCCTGGCCTAGCGCCGGAAGAATTTCCTGAGGCCTAGCCCTCGGATGCCTGGCCTAGCGCCGGAGGAATTTCCTGAGGCCTAACCCTCGGATGCCTGGCCTAGCGCCGGAGGAATTTCCTGAGGCCTAATCCTCGGATGCCTGGCCTAGCGCCGGAAGAATTTCCTGAGGCCTAACCCTCGGATGCCTGGCCTAGCGCCGGAAGAATTTTCTGAGGCCTAACCCTCGGATGCCTGGCCTAGCGCCGGAAGAATTTTCTGAGGCCTAACACTCGGATGCCTGGCCTAGCGCCGGAAGAACTTCAAGAGTTAGGAGTCGGCGAGACGCTACCAAGAGTTAAAAAGAGGAAGGACGAAAGTGAAATGAAGAAACACTCTATTTGCATTAACTTTCATTGTTTCAGGGCCGAGACCCATACAACTTGGCAAAATGCCAACATACAAAGAAAAGGACAAAGAAAGGTACAGAGGGTCAGCTTGGAGGAACCCCTGGGTCGGGAACGCCGGGCACGTCCGCAAGGGGTAGGGAGGCGGTTGGAAAATCAGCAGGCAATGGCGCCGGAGGGGAGTCGAGGAGGGAGACCCCACTCAGGTCAATCCCGGGGTATTTAGCCGACACCTTGCCAAGCCTTCATCGAAGCCTAAGACAAAGGAGTCGGACCCCGCGTCCGACATGTCACGGACGAACTCATCGGACTGACGATAGGCCTGTACCGCCTCCGACATGTCACGGATGAACTCGGCGGACTGACGATAGGCCTGTACCGCCAGACGCCCGATTTCCGCGCTCTTCTCGGCCAGCGCCGCCTCTGCTCGCTCCATAATCTGAGCTTTTGCCTCCATGACCTTCGCCACAATCCGGTCGTCCGCCTCGGAGGAGACCCTCAGCAGATCAGCCCGAGCCTCCTTGTGCTTCGCCTCGGCAGCAATGCGAGCAGCCTCAGCCTCCTCCAGGCGCGAATGAAGCTCCCGGTCGCTCGCGCGGGACTCCTCCAAGACCGACTCCAATTCACCCAGCTTGGCTTCAAGAGACCGGGTTCGGTTGCGGGCGTTGTCGGCTGACCGCTGGGCCTTCTCCCACCTCTCCCGGAAGTCGGCAGCCTTCCGGGACTGCTTTTCGGCCCGCTCCTCCGCCTTCCTGACCTCGCTTTCGAGACCCGAGGCAACCTTGAGTTGCTCCTGAGCCTCCAACAGTTGCCTCTCGAGGGCGGCGAAGCCGAGTGCCCGCTCTTCGGCCACCTGGAGCCTCGTCTCGAGGTCCCTGGTCGTCCTCCCCGCCGCAGCCTGGCCTCCCTCCTCTACTGCTTTCAGTTGGCTCTCGGCCCTCGCCAGGAGCCTCGCCTGTTCCTCATGGCTCTCCTCCAGACGAATCATGTACTGGGCGAGCTAAAAGATAGGAAAAATGAGAGCGTCAGACGGGGATCAATAGAGCTTATGAGTGGCGGAAGCGACCAAAAGAACACTCACCGACATAAGACAGACGCAGCTGGCAGCCCCGACGTCAGGGATCCTCATCTGCCGGACCTGCCTACGGTCCTTCTCCAGCAGCACCGTCTCGATGAGGTTTCGGGCGCCGGCGAAAGTGAAGGCCGACCCCGACTTCGCCCCGGAGTCGGACGGTGGTTCTACAGCCTTACCCTTACCCATCGCTTGGGGAAGAGTCATGCTGACCGTGCTCGGGGCGGGGGCCGCTCCAGGAATCGACAGGGTCCCGCTCGGCCGGGGCCTCGGCGCGCCCCTCCTTCTCGTGTCATCCGAAGCCGACCGAGTCGAAGGCCGGGTTGGGGACCGATCGCGTCCAACCCGGCCGTCTCGGGCGCGCTCGGATGACACCTCCGGAATAACGGTAGTCTCATCACCGGAGGGCTGATACGGCGCCAACTGTCGGTCCAAGCCCGCGGCGTCCCCCTGATCGGTGGGTCCGGACCCGTCTGTCGGCGTCGGAGTCGCCTGCTGGCGGGACTTCTTCGCCGGTGGGACCCCGCTCGGAGGAGTCCGTTTTTTCCTCCGGACCGCTTCCAGTAGGGACGTCCTACCAACAGCCATCGCCTTGTCCGACCGCATGACGTCGTCGATTTCTGCAAAAAGGACGAGATGGTCGGAGACTGAAAAGCTGATGGAAAGAAGAAACGAAAGAGGAGAAAAAAGCTAAAAAAGAAGTGGTGGCGGGCTCACGGTCAGCGGGGACCGAGCTCAGGCCGACGTTCACCAAGGTGTCCTCAGAAATAAGGCGAGACACCGGGGGGAGCCGGCCCTCGGCAACCAACCCCTTCAAGACGGCGACGCCATCGGATTCCTCCCTCGACAACCTCGATAGGCCGATCGGGGACTTCATCGGCGTCTTCCAGGTTGCCCTGATTCCCCAAGAGGGATCTACGTCAATGAAAAAGAAACGCTCCTTCCAGCCGTGGATGGAGGAAGGAGCCTCCTTGACGAGGCCGCACCCTCGCCGCGCCGCAAAGCACCACCACCCTCTGTCCTGGGGGTGGCCGTTCAGGCCGTAGCATTCCCAAAAGACATTCAGGGTGGCGGGAACCTCGTGCATGCGGCAGAGAACCTGGAAGGCCGTCAGGGCGCGCCATGAGTTCGGCACCAGTTGCGTCGGCGCCACTCTTAAACCCCGAAGCACCTGCACAACTAAGTCCGAGGGGGGAAAGCGGAACCCGGCCCGAAGGATGTCCTCGTTGATGGCGACCTTCCCCGGAGGAGGATGGGACATCCTCTCCTCAGGCCCCGGGAGCGTAACGTTGCAGGCTTCGGGAAGGTGGTACCGGGCCACGAACCTATCTAGGTCTTCGGGGACCAGATCCGACTGAATGCGGTCCGCTCTTACTTCGTCCATACCTAATGGCCAGTGGATCTACGGTCAGGACGGGGCCAAGAAGGGGGAAAGGACCGGAACGACTGAAGTACACTAATACGGAAGGAGAAAGTATGGAGAGCCCTAAATTGAAGAATGGGGCAACTCACCGGAAGGGAAGGAAGAACGGCTCCGAGGGCGTCAAAGGAGGAGCGAGCAAACAGTCCGACGGCAACGACAGCAGCGCAAGGGAGAAACTCGAAGATGCCTGCGAAGAGAAAAGCGGACGGGGGAGGGCCCCCGGTTAAATAGGCGGAAAGGCGGGTGACGCCTCGGTGACGCCAGAGGACGCCTGGCTGCCGAAGGATCGCTCGCGCCCCAAAGGCGAATCGACGCCATTAAGGAAGGATGTCCGCCGAAATCCGCAGACTGCCAGATCAGCGACAACCGCTATACGCCATAAAAGAGGCGGGGAGCTCGAAGCGCGCGCGCCTTTCCGAGGGATGGCGGCAATCTCGAAGCATCACTCCCTTCACCCGTTCCCCTCCTGGTTCCAGGCTCGGAAGTGGGGGGCTACTGTTACGGGGAAATTTAGCCACCATGCCCCACGTGACCGGCACGCGCGCCCAGAAAGACTACGGCAGTCCCTTGATCCAGCAATCCGATCCCGAATCGGATATCTTCGGCTCCGCAGCCCGACCCCGAGTCGGCTGCCCCTTGATCCAGCAATCCGACCCCGAGTCGGATATCTTCGGCTCCGCAGCCCGACCCCGAGTCGGCTGCCCCTTGATCCAGCAATCCGACCCCGAGTCGGATATCTTCGGCTCCGCAGCCCGACCCCGAGTCGGCTGCCCCCTGATCCAGTCATCCGACCCCGAGTCGGCAATCTCTCGACAACAACAGACTGTTCCTCTGAGGCACGCCGCGGCCCCCTGCTCCACTACTCCCTGCAACGGCCGTATCCGGCGCTGCCCCACGATCCCCTGTAACAGCCGTACAAAGCGGAGCTCCACTATGCCCTGCCAGGGCCGTACCCAGTGCTGCCCCACGACGCCCTGTAACGGCCATGTCAGTGGCAGCCCCATCGTGCCACACGATGACGAATCCCCGGAAAAACCCCCCAGCCTGATATATATGAGGCTGGGGGGGGAAGGGGGAGAGGGAGAAAAGGTTTTCCAGAGTATTCTCTTATCCGTTACTACTATCTCTCCTTCTCCTTCAATCTCCTCTGACTTGATCGTCGGAGGGCCCCCACTATCCCAGTGGTGGTGCGAGGCTTGCCTGCAGGTTTCCCGGTGGAAGGTGGAGCGCAATCAACCCAACTCCAAGGGAACCCCGTTCACACCGCTGTGCCAATCGTTCTCGGTTTGGACCACCAGCAACAGTAGGAATCCTATTCCAAGTAGGAATCCCAGTCCTACTCCAACTAGGATTTCCAGTCCTAATCCAATTAGGACTCTAGGAATTCTACTCGAAGTAGGACTCTTGTTTCAAGTCCAATTAATTAATTTCCTTTGTTCCTTCTTCAACTGAATATCAGTCGAATTGATTACTTGTGATTCCTAATCACGATTCAACCATCGGATCGGTCAATACTTCTAGTATGTGTGACCCCATAGGTTCTACTCTGACTGGTAATGAGATATATTATGATCTCTATCACAATATTATTGAAAACTCCTTTCAATGGATTGGAACGATTCCAACTCTACTCTTTAGGATTTATTGATCATTGAGATAATCCCTGTGAGTCCCACCATCCACCAGTGACACCTAGCAGCATGTAGTGGCTACCCAGTAGAATAGAATGATGAACATCTAGGTGCAGTTATCGTGTGATAGAGTCCTACTATCGTGGATCCCTACAGGACGGAGGTCATGGATAACTCGTCAAACCTCTTCGTCTGTCATATGTCAAGATTTATTCGACTCGAGTTCGATAGTGGAAAACTCTTTCTCCACTTTATATTACTGCCCTGGCCAAGGTCTTAGAACTCAGTCTAACAAATTACATAGGATCACTCCTCTTCTATCAAGGTCGATAGATTCCATGTAAGTGCATACCCTACTCCTACAGTGAACTTACTGCAGCCAATCTACACTACAAGGACCCATATGACTAGAGACCATGTATACGTGTAGTCAAACTACAATAACCTCACTGTGAGTAGCTGAAGCACCGCAGGTCAAAGGACCAATCATACTACTGCAACATCAAGCAAGTCACTGACGAGTGGATAGACATCCAAGTGACTTCTTGTCTTGGTCACGCTCAGTACCCTTGTTCTCTAACAAGCACCTGCACTATTACTTCAGTGTCCCCACACCGTGGACTCGAGTCTCGTCCATCCATAAAGAAAGTAATGTGTGCACTGATCTCATCGGATCGATCACCGCCCTCGTGATGATCCATCGATCAGGAGCATTCAGAAATTAATTACTAATGATGCATGGCTCAAATTCTTAACTCTTAAGAATATGCATCATCATCTTATTAATTCTTGGACGATTCATAGACACATAATTAATATGAATGAAAAAGATGCCTTTATTTATTCAATAATAAAGTCAAATACAAATTATGTCGCAGAATTAATAATGTGTCAGCCAAAAATTGGCTTCTAGGGCATACATCTAACAATCTCCCACTTGCACTAAAGCCAATCAGTCATATATCTTAGTCCCATCTTCTCAAGGTGGGCTTCAGTCTTTTGCTGACTTAGCTGTTTAGTGAATGGGTCTGCCACGTTGTCCGCGGAGTCTACTCTCTGCACTTCGACATACTTCTTCTCAACATAGTCGCGTATGAGGTGGAAGCGCCGCTCTATGTGCTTGGACTTCTGATGAGACCTTGGTTCCTTAGCAAGAGCTATGGCGCCATTATTATCGCAGTAGAGTGTTATGGCATCTGATGACATTACATCCAATTTCGCAATAAATTTTTTGAACCAGAAGCGTTCCTTAGCAGCTTTAGAGGCGGCGATGTATTCAGCTTCCATAGTAGAATCAGCAATGATCGGTTGTTTAGAACTCTTCCAATTCACCGTACCACCATTGCACAAGAACACATATCCAGATGTTGACTTCCTATCATCGACATCAGTCATGAAGTCTGAATCTGTGTACCCTTCTACCTTTAACTCTGATAATCCTCCAAAGACTAAGAATAAATCTTTAGTTCTTCTCAAGTACTTAAGAATATTCTTCACAGTTGTCTAGTGTTCTTCACCTGGATTCGACTGATATCTGCTTGTGACACTCACAGCAAGAGCTATATCAGGTCGTGTACATAGCATGGCATACATGAGGCTCCCTATTGCCGATGCATAAGGGATCTTGCTCATGCGTTGAATCTCTTCAGATGTGTTGGGGCACATCTTCTTGGAGAGATGAATTCCATGTCTTAGGGGTAAGAGACCTCTTTTAGAGTTTTCCATGCTGAACCTTTTCAGCACTTCCTCTATGTACATCTTCTGTGATAGGCCAAGCATCCTTTTAGATCTATCTCTATAGACCTTAATTTTCAAAATATAGGATGCTTCCCCAAGGTCTTTCATGGAGAATTCTTTTGACAACCAGACCTTGACCGAGGTTAGCATGGGAATATCATTCCCTATCAGGAGGATGTCGTCCACGTACAGTACGAGAAATACGACAGCGCTCCCACTAACCTTTTTGTAAACACACGGTTCCTCTTCGTTTTTGATGAAATCAAACATTTTGATTGCGTCATCAAAACGAGTGTTCCAACTCCGAGATGCTTGCTTTAGTCCATAGATGGACCTTTGCAGCTTGCAGACCTTGTGATCTCCATCACTGGAAGTGAAACCCAGAGGCTGTTCCATATAGATATCTTCATCAAGATATCGATTCAGGAAAGCAGTTTTCACATCCATCTGCCAGATTTCATAATCATGAAATGCTGCAATGGCAAGCAATGTTCGGATGGATTTCAGCATGGCTACAGGTGAAAAGGTTTCCTGATAGTCAATGCCTTCGCATTGACTATACCCTTTCGCCACCAGCCTTGCCTTAAAGGTCTCTACCTTTCCATCCGAACCTATTTTTCTTTTGTAGATCCATTTACATCCAATAGGTACAATACCTTCTGGCGGATCTACTAAGGTCCAGACTTGGTTGGAATGCATGGAGTCTAACTCTGACTTTATGGCTTCCATCCATTTCTCGGAATCGATATCAGATATCGCCTCGTCATAGGTTTTGGGATCTTGTGTATGATCCCTATCTCCCACTAGGAACATTTCCTCGGTATCCTCTTCTAGTATACCTAAGTATCTATTGAAAGGATGGGAGACCCTACTAGATCTACGAGGTGGTCGAGGGACATCGTGTACTGGCTCTGTATGAATGGGTTCAATAGGATCCATGACTCGTTGCTTTTCAGAGACTTTCTCTTCAAGCTCAATTTTCCTCCCACTGCCTCTGTCAAGGATAAACTGATTTTCCAAGAAGATGGCATGACGGCTCACAAACACATTGTGATCCTCTGAGATGTAAAAATTGTATCCTAATGACTCTTTAGGATATCCTATAAAACGAGCACTTATGGTCCTAGCCTCTAGTTTGTCCGCATGTAGTCTTTTGACGTGGGCCGGACATCCCCAAATCTTGAGATGACCAAGACTTGGTTTCTTCCCATGCCATATCTCATACGGTGTGGTAGGAACGGATTTAGAGGAAACCCTATTCAGTAGATATACTGCGGTAAGTAAGGCATCTCCCCAAAGAAACATAGGTAAATCAGTGAAGCTCATCATGGACCTGACCATATCCAATAGGGTCCGATTCCTCCTCTCTGACACCCCGTTGAGTTGAGGTGTACCCGGAGGAGTCCATTGTGAGACTATGCCATTGTCCTTGAGATAGTCCCGGAATTCTCCACTAAGGTATTCTCCTCCTCGATCTGATCGAAGAGCCTTAAGGGGTTTTCCAATTTGTTTTTCTACTTCATTTCTGAACTCTTTGAACTTTTCGAAAGATTCAGATTTGTGTCTCATAAGATACACATACCTATACCGTGAATAATCATCGGTAAAGGTAATGAAGTATGAATAACGTCCCCTGGCTAGCACATCGAATGGGCCACATACATCTGTATGTACCAGGGTAAGTATTTCAGTGGTCCTCTCCCCATGTCCTACAAAGGGCAATCTGGCCATTTTTCCTTGAAGACAGGACTCGCAAACTGGATATGACTCGGAAGTCAATGAGCCAAGAGGCCCATCTTTATCCATTTTGTTCATTCTGTCCTCTCCAATATGGCCAAGCCTGAGGTGCCACAAATACTTTTGGTTTATCTCATCCCTGGATCTTTTGGATCCTTTGGCACTCACTTCTTGCTCACACACATTTATAGATATATCCATATGCAAATGATAGAGACTGTCAATCATAAAACCACGTGCGACTATTTTATTTCTGAAATAAATAGAACAGCAGTCTTTGTCAAATGTAAAAACATGACCTTCCTGTGTTAGACATGAAACAGAAATCAAATTTTTGCTAGCAGCAGGTACATAATAGCAGTCTCTAAGTAATAAACTAAAACCAGACGGTAGTCGCAGATGATAGGTGCCCACAGCCACAGCAGCAACTTTTGCCCCGTTGCCAATCCGAAGGGTTACTGCACCTTCCGCCAGCCTTCTACTTTCCTTTAGACCCTGCATGGTAGTGCACAGATGAGCACTAGAACCAGAATCTATAACCCAACTAGAAGTAGAAGAAACCGTTAGATTAGTTTCAATTATGAGCAAGTCTATACCTTCTGAAGGTGTGTCACCTTTCTTGTTCTTCAGGCTCTCGAGGTATGAAGGACAGTTTCTCTTCCAGTGGCCGTCGACATTGCAGTGGAAACATTTTTCTTTGTCATTAGCCTTTTTCTTTTGAACTTCCTTCTTTGGCTTCTTGTCTTTCTTCTGCTTCTTAGCAGGCTTCTTTTTCTTCCAAGCAGACTTTCTCTTGGAACCAGAAGTCAACTCAGCAGCAAGGATATTGCCCCTTGAACCTTTCAAGGCTCCCTCAGCAGTTACCAACATATTTATCAGTTCAGTCTTAGTGCATTCAATCTTATTCATGTGGTAGTTTACTATAAACTGACCAAATGAATCAGGAAGGGATTGAAGGATCAGATCAACTTGCAATTCCTTGTGCATGTTCATACCGAGCTTCTCAAGCTCCTCAAGGTCCTTGATCATAGTCAGACCGTGATTATGGACAGACTGCCCTTCGCGCATCTTTGTCTTGAAGAGCCTCTTGGACACTTCAAAACGAGCTGTGCAACTCTGCTCACCATACAACTCTTGCAGGTGTGCCAGTATGTCCCTAGCAGTCTTTATATTTTCATGCTGGTATTGGAGTTCATTTGACATGGATGCCATCATATAGCATTTAACTCTAATGTCATCATCCATCCACTTTTGATGCATCTGTCGCTGAACATCAGTAGGACGTGTTGGTAGTGTGGGGATATCTGAATCGAATATGTAGCCTATTTTCTCACAGTCCAAAATAATTTTGAGGTTTTTAAGCCAGTCCTTGTAATTGGTTCCGGTCAGTCGGTTGGTCTCAAGAATACGGGTCAAAGGGTTTGAAGCTGACATTGTATCTGCAGAGAGTAAAGATTCTAGTTAGACTTTTGTACTTGATTATTAATTTGTTCTAAGGTCTTTTAGAACAAATGTACCTCCCACTATTTTTTCGAATCCCTTACACTCCCCTGGTAAGTAAACGGAAATCCTACGCGACTAGGGTTTCTAGTGGGTACTGCGGCTCCACTGATTTACATGCCACCTCACCTAACAGTTATTGATGACACATAAATTGATGAATGTACAACTTTTGACAATGCTTCTCAAGCATGTTGCAGTGCTTCTTGGTCTCTAAGCTATGAAGACCTCACCTAACAGTTATTGGTCCCATTTCTTAGTTAAGTCTGACCCACCGTATAACCGTAGGAATAAAGTCGTCATTGGGTCCTCACCTAACAGTTATTGGTGCCCAACCCCACCTTTACCCTACAACATCTCATGTCTATAGAGAGGTCCAGCCCTCCGATGCAACTTGCCCACTGTGTCCAGCCGAGACAAATCAACATCAGAAAGACCTTAGCAGCTCTACTACGGTGGAAGACCTATTGACTTAATATTGGTTAATCAGGTCTTAGTGTTTGCAACTTGAGCTCTTCATAAGAGGTAATCGAACAATTGGCCAGGTAAGCAGGTGGGAGGCTCCCCTTACTCAGAGAGTAAGGTTCTAATTAAGTAACCACCTTTCATGCTTTCCTAGACACCAATTAGATCAATTAATCTAATATGACTTGCTCATGTCGGTTCACTCTCGACTTGATTGAGGAGGTTTTAGTTAAGGTCTCATTGGGTTTGCTACATCACATGTAAACCTATCTACCCGACTCTCATTCACATCACATGCAAACGGCACATTGCAGGCAGTTATAATCGCAGCAATAATTAAAGCTAAACTTTAAATAGGTGATGATCATGGATTCTAGTTAGGTCGTATTACAAGCACATGCACGTCAATCGATCAACTGGTCTTCAACTCTTGAATTGGTTCCAAGCCTCCTTGATTCGATCCTTGACCAACTCTTGATCCAATCGCCATCAACCGCTTAGACCCCTGCTCATCCCATGCATCATCTTCGACTTGATCGTTGACGTACATCACATCACAGAAATACAACCAGATATAAAATAAAAATAAAAATAAATTACATCTCCCTTTTAGGAGGCATGCAGGCCTCTCAAAACATCAAATAAGATGCATGCAAGCATCTGAAAAATTACATGACATCACAGATCACATCGCAGGCCATTACATTTGATACCAAAAGGGTTTGAATCCTATGATCATCACCGCATGCAATAATTATACTTTTCAGATCTGAAAACTAATTGATTATCTTATGACATAGGTTGCTGATCATGCTAATCATGATTCTAAACTTTGTAATCCCATTAACAATGCAATTAGAATCATCTTTTTATCACATAAAAATCAGCATGTAAAAATCAGCACCCTAGAAAAAATCTGTATGCAGAAAATTTTCAGCATGCATGATCATTCAATTTTCAGATCTAATAAGCCTACTAATAATTAATCCTTACCTTAATCTACGAAGCCTAGGCTCTGATACCACTGTTAGAACCTGCCCATGCCGCTGATATTTCAAAACAAAATCAGATGGCAGCGGAAGGGGCATGTGCGGGATCGACGTTCATCGCATGAACATCGTTTGATAACCGTTCGTAGTTAGGTAAGGATTAAAAACTTTTAATAACTTTAGGAAGATCAGATCTTCACTTTGTGCGGGTAGATGATCACCGCAAACTGAAGTTCGTGGTTTAGGACGAAGGTTCGCTTGAAGCCGTTCAAGTGCCCGGCCTCTACGGGTATCCACACGAAGTAGAGGACCGATCAAAGCTTCCTTGTCTCCCCGGGGTGCTAGCTCCCTTGCAGAGATAACTTTGGATGGCTGATTTCCTCTCTATCAATCAACCCTTGATTGTGCTTGAGAGGAGGAAGAAGAAGAAGGGATCTTGAAGAAGAACCAAAGCCTTCACTGCAGCCTTTCTTTTCCCTGCGTTGGATGAAGGAAGGGAAGGGGAGGAGGCCGCCAAGGCTTCTTCTTCCTTTCTTCTTGCTTTCGGCTGAAACAAGGAGAGGAGGAGGGGAGGGCGTACGGCAGCAAGAGGAGGAGCTTCTCTTATGAAAATTAGGTCAGCCCCAAAAGCCCCTTTTACATAACAAGTGGAGCTCCTAACTTTTAGGAGCTCCCTTGAATTAATTCCAAGAGGGGCGCCGGCCCCTCTTGTTGCCGCACCCATGAAGCCAAGGAGAAGGGGTTTGAGCCCCTCCTTCTTGTGTTGCCCTAATCCTCATCTAATAAGGATTGGGTGGCCTTAATTTGGTTTAGCCCTAATCCAATTAGGGTTTAACCAAGGGTGAACCAATTTGAATCCAATCTAGGTAAGTCCTAATCCAATTAGAACTTAAATCAATTTTGACTCAATTGAACTCTTCAATCCTAATCCATTTAGGAGTCTTATTGATTCATTAGATTAATAATTAATTGTGACTTAAGAAACCCTAATCCAAATTAGGACATATTTAATTTTAGTCCTAATCCAATTAGGACTCTATTTGAATCCCAAGTCCTAATCTGATTAGGACTCTAGGAATCCAACTCCAAGTAGGAATCCAATTTTAATTCAAAACTCCTAATCTCATTAGGATTGTAGGAATCCTATTCCAAGTAGAAATTCCAGTCCTACTCCAACTAGGATTTCCAGTCCTAATCCAATTAGGACTCTAGGAATTCTACTCGAAGTAGGACTCTTGTTTCAAGTCCAATTAATTAATTTCCTTTGTTCCTTCTTCAACTGAATATCAATCGAATTGATTACTTGTGATTCCTAATCACGATTCAACCATCGGATCGGTCAGTACTTCTAGTGTGTATGACCCCATAGGTTCTACTCTGACTGATAGTGAGATATATTATGATCTCTATCACAATATCATTGAAAACTCCTTTCAATGGATTGGAACGATTCCAACTCTGCTCTTTAGGTTTTATTGATCATCGAGATAATCCCTGTGAGTCCCACCATCCACCAGTGACACCTAGCAACATGTAGTGGCTACCCAGTAGAATAGAATGATGAACATCTAGGTGCAGTTATCGTGTGATACAGTCCTACTATCGTGGATCCCTACAGGATGGAGGTCATGGATAACTCGTCAAACCCCTTCGTCTGTCATATGTCAAGATTTATTCGACTCGAGTTCGATAGTGGAAAACTCTTTCTCCACTTTATATTACTGCCCTGGCCTGTTGGGAACCCGCCTATGCCGCTGATATTTCAAAACAAAAATCAGATTGCAGCGGAATCGGCATAAGCGGGATCGACGTTCATCGCATGAACGCTATTTCTAGACCGATCGTAGTTAGATAAGGATTAATACTTTTAAAACCTTTAGGGAGATCAAATCTTCACCTTGTGCGGGTAGATGATCACCGCAAACTGAAGCTCGTGATTTTAGGTTGAGGGTTCGTTTGAAGCCGTTCAAACGTCCGGCCTCTACGGATATCCACACGAAGCAGAGGACCTGATCAAAGATCTCTTGTCTTCCCGGGGTGCTAGCTCCCTTGCAAAGACTTCTTTTGATGGCTGATCTCCTCTCTTTCTTTCAACTCTTGAATATGCTTGAGAGGAGGAAGAAGAATGATGAAGAAGAGGATGAAGAAGAATCCCCACGTAGCCTTCTTTTCTTCCTTGCGTTGGATGAAGGAAGGGAAGGGGAGGAGGCCGCCAACACTTGGATCTTCTTCTTCCCTTGCTTGCGGCTGAAACAAGGAGAGGGAGAGGGTGGCCACGGCACAAGAGGGAGAGGAAGCAATCCTTGTAGGGCGCCGGCTTCATAAGCCTTTTTATAGCCATCTAGGGTTCCTACTAAGTAGGAGCCCTAGACAACTTTCCAAAGAGGGGGCGCCGGCCCCCTCTCTTGTGCCGCACCATGTGATCAAAGGGGGAGGGGCTTGCGCCCCTCTCTCTTAGTAAACCCTAGTCCACCTCAATTAGGGTTTGCATTGCCCTAATGTGGTCAAGCGCTAATCCAATTAGGCTTAGTCCAAGGGTGAACCAATTTGGATCCAATCTAGGTAAGTCCTAATCCAATTAGAACTTAAATCAATTTTGACTCAATTGAACTCTTCAATCCTAATCCAATTAGGAGTCTTATTGATTCATTAGATTAATAATTAATTGTAACTTAAGAAACCCTAATCCATATTAGGACGTATTTAATTTTAGTCCTAATCCAATTAGGATTCTTACTTGAATCCGAAGTCCTAATCCAATTAGGACTTCTAGGAATCCTATTCTAAGTAGGAATTCACATTGAATTCAAGATCCTATTCTAAGTAGGATTGTGGGAATCCTAATCCAAGTAGGAATCCCAGTCCTACTCCAACTAGGATTCCCAGTCCTAATCCAATTAGGACTCTAGAAATCCTACTCGAAGTAGGACTCTTGTTTCAAGTCCAATTAATTAATTTCCTTTGTTCCCTCTTCAACTGAATATCAATCGAATTGATTACTTGTGATTCCTAATCACATTTCAACCATCGGATTGGTCAATACTTCTAGTGTGTGTGACCCCATAGGTTCTACTCTGACTGGTAGTGAGATATATTGTGATCTCTATCACAATATCATTGAAAACTCCTTTCAATGGGTTGGAACGATTCCAACTCTAACTCATTAGGGTTTATCGATCATCGAGACAATCCCTATGAGTCCCACCATCCACCAGTGACACCTAGCAGCATGTAGTGGCTACCCAGCAGAATAAAATGGTGAACCTCTAGGTGCAGTTATCATGTGATACAGTCCTACTATCGTGGATCCCTACAAGACGGAGGTCATGGACAACTCGTCAAACCCCATCGTCTGTCATATGTGAAGATTTATTCGACTTAAGTTCGAAAGTGGAAAACTCTTTCTCCACTGTGCATACTGCCCCGGCCGAGGTCTTACGAACTCAGTCTTATAAATCACATAGGATCTCTCCTTATCTATCAAGGTCGATAGATTCCTTATAGGTGCATACCCTACTCCTACAGTGAACTTACTGCAGCCAATCTACACTGCATGGACCCATATGGCTAGAGACCATGTATGTGTGTAGTCAAACTACAATAACCTCACACTGCAGGTCAAAGGACCAGTCACACTACTGCAACATCAAGCAAGTCACTGACGAGTGGATAGACATCCAAGTGACTTCTTGTCTTGGTCACGCTCAGTACCCTTGTTCTCTAACAAGCACCTGCACTATCACTTCAGTGTCCCTACACTGTGGACTCAAGTCTCGTCCATCCAGAAGGAAAGTGATATGTGCACTGATCGGATCGATCACCGTCCTCGTGATGATCCATTGATCCGGAGCATTTAGAAATTAATCACCAATGATACATGGCTCAAATTCTCAACTCTTGAGAATATGTATCATCATCTTATTAATTTCTTGGACGATTCATAGACACATAAATAATATGAATGAAAAGATGCCTTTTATTTATTCAATAATAAATAGTCAAGTACAAAATTATGTCCCTAGAAATAACAATGTGTCACCCAGATTGGCTTCTAGGGCATACATCTAACAATCTCCCACTTGCACTAAAGCCAATCAGTCATATATCTAAGCCCCATCTTCTCAAGGTGGGCTTCAGTCTTTTGCTGACTTAGCTACTTAGTGAACGGGTCTGCTACGTTATCCGCGGAGTCTACTCTCTGCACTTCTACATATTTCTTCTCAATATAGTCGCGTATGAGATGGAAGCGCCGCTCTATATGCTTAGACTTCTGATGAGACCTTGGCTCCTTAGCAAGGGCTATGGCGCCATTATTATCGCAGTAGAGTGTTATGGCATCTGATGACATTACATCCAATTCCGCAATGAATTTCTTGAACCAGAAGCCTTCCTTAGCAGCTTCAGAGGCGGCGATGTATTCAGCTTCCATAGTAAAATCAGCAATGATCGGTTGTTTGGAACTCTTCCAATTTACCATACCACCATTGCACAAGAACACATATCCAGATGTTGACTTCCTATCATCGACATCAGTCATGAAGTCTGAATCTGTGTATCCTTCTACCTTCAACTCTGATGATCCTCCAAAGACTAAGAATAAATCTTTAGTTCTTCTCAAGTACTTAAGAATATTCTTCACAGCTGTCCAGTGTTCTTCACCTGGATTCGACTGATATCTGCTTGTGACACTCACAGCAAGAGCTATATCAGGTCGTGTACATAGCATGGCATACATGAGGCTCCCTATTGCCGATGCATAAGGGATCTTGCTCATGCGTTGAATCTCTTCAGATGTGTTGGGGCACATCTTCTTGGAGAGATGAATTCCATGCCTTAGGGGTAAGAGACCCCTCTTGGAGTTTTCCATGCTGAACCTCTTCAGCACCTCCTCTATGTACATCTTCTGTGAAAGGCCAAGCATCCTTTTAGATCTATCTTTATAGACTTTTATTTCCAAAATATAGGATGCTTCCCCAAGGTCTTTCATGGAGAATTCTTTTGACAACCAGACCTTGACCGAGGTTAGCATGGGAATATCATTCCCTATCAGGAGGATGTCGTCCACGTACAGTACGAGAAATACGACAGCGCTCCCACTAACCTTTTTGTAAACACACGGTTCCTCTTCGTTTTTGATGAAATCAAACGTTTTGATTGCGTCATCAAACGAGTGTTCCAACTCCGAGATGCTTGCTTTAGTCCATAGATGGACCTTTGCAGCTTGCAGACCTTGTGATCTCCATCACTGAAAGTGAAACCCAGAGGCTGTTCCATATAGATATCTTCATCAAGATATCGATTCAGGAAAGCAGTTTTCACATCCATCTGCCAGATTTCATAATCATGAAATGCTGCAATGGCAAGCAATGTTCGGATGGATTTCAGCATGGCTACAGGTGAAAAGGTTTCCTGATAGTCAATGCCTTCGCATTGACTATACCCTTTCGCCACCAGCCTTGCCTTAAAGGTCTCTACCTTTCCATCCGAACCTATTTTTCTTTTGTAGATCCATTTACATCCAATAGGTACAATACCTTCTGGTGGATCTATTAAGGTCCAGACTTGGTTGGAATGCATGGAGTCTAACTCTGACTTCATAGCTTCCAACCATTTCTCGGAATCGATATCAGATATCGCCTCATCGTAGGTTTTGGGATCTTGTGTATGATCCCTATCTCCCACTAGGAAACATTTCCTCGGTATCCTCTTCTAGTATACCTAAGTATCTATCGGGAGGATGGGAGACCCTACTTGATCTGCGAGGTGGTCGCGGGACATTGTGTACTGGCTTTGTATGAATGGGTTCGATAGGATCCATGACTCGTTGCTTTTTCAGAGACTTTCTCTTCAAGCTCAATTTTCCTCCCACTGCTCTATCAAGGATAAACTGATTTTCCAAGAAGATGGCATGACGGCTCACAAAAAATTGTATCCTAATGACTCTTTAGGATATCCTATAAAACGAGCACTTATGGTCCTAGCCTCTCACTTGTCTGCCTGTAGTCTCTTGACGTGGGCCGGACATCCCCAAATCTTGAGATGACCAAGACTTGGTTTCTTACCATGCCATATCTCATACGGTGTGGTAGGAACTGATTTAGAGGAAACTCTATTCAATAAATAAATCGCTGTGAGTAAGACATCTCCCCAAAGGAACATAGGTAAATCAGTGAAACTCATCATGGACCTGACCATATCCAATAGGGTCCGATTCCTCCTCTCTGACACCCCGTTGAGTTGAGGTGTACCCGGAGGTGTCCACTGTGAGACTATGCCGTTTTTCCTTGAGATAGTCCCGGAATTCCCCACTAAGGTATTCTCCTCCTCGATCTGATCGAAGAGCCTTAAGAGGTTTTCCAGTTTGTTTTTCTACTTCATTTTTGAACTCTTTGAACTTTTCAAAAGATTCAGATTTGTGTCTCATAAGATACACATACCCATACCGTGAATAATCATCGGTAAAGGTAATGAAGTACGAATAACGTCCCTGGCTAGCACATCGAATGGGCCACATACATCTGTATGTACTAGGGTAAGTATTTCAGTGGTCCTCTCCCCATGTCCTACAAAGGGCAATCTAGCCATTTTTCCTTGAAGACAGGACTCGCAAACTGGATATGACTCGGAAGTCAATGAGCCTAAAAGCCCATCTTTATCCATTTTGTTCATTCTGTCTTCTCCAATATGGCCAAGCCTGAGGTGCCACAAATATTTTTGGTTTATCTCATCCCTGGACCTTTTGGATCCTTTGGCATTCACTACTTGCTCAGACACATTTATAGATACATCCATATGCAAATGATAGAGACTGTCAATCATAAAACCACGTGCGACTATTTTATTTCTTAAATAAATAGAACAGCAGTCTTTGTCAAATGTAAAAACATGACCTTCCTGTGCTAGACATGAAACAAAAATCAAATTTCTGCTAGCAGCAGGTACATAATAGCAGTCTCTAAGTAATAAACTAAAACCAGACAGTAGCGCAGATGGTAGGTGCCGACAGCCACAGCAGCAACTTTTGCCCCGTTGCCAACCCGAAGGGTTACCGCACCTTCCGCCAGCCTTCTACTTTCCTTTAGACCCTGCATGGTAGTGCACAAATGAGCACTAGAACCAGAATCTATAACCCAACTAGAAGTAGAAGAAACCGTTAGATTAGTTTCAATTATGAGCAAATCTATACCTTCTGAAGGTTTGTCACCTTTCATGTTCTTCAGGCTCTCGAGGTATGAAGGACAGTTTCTCTTCCAGTGGCCGTCGACATTGCAGTGGAAACATTTTCCTTTGTGTTAGCCTTTTTCTTTTGAACTTCCTTCTTTGGCTTCTTGTCTTTCTTCTGCTTCTTTGCAGGCTTCTTTTTCTTCCAAGCAGACTTTCTTCTTGGAACCAGAAGTCAACTCAGCAGCAAGGACATTGCCCCTTGAACTTTTCAAGGCTCCCTCAGCAGTTACCAACATGTTTGATCAGTTCAGTCTTAGTGCATTCAATCTTATTCATATGGTAGTTTACTATAAACTGACCAAATGAATCAGGAAGTGACTGTAGGATCAAATCCACTTGCAATTCCTTGTGCATGTTCATTCCCGAGCTTCTCAAGCTCCTCTAGGTCCTTGATCATAGTCAGACCATGATCATGGACAGACTGCCCTTCGCGCATCTTTGTCTTGAAGAGCCTCTTGGACACTTCAAAAACGAGCTGTGCGACTCTGCTCACCATACAACTCTTGCAGATGTGCTAGTATGTCCCTAGCAGTCTTGAGATTCTCATGCTGGCATTGGAGTTCATTAGACATGGATGCCATCATATAGCACTTGACTCTAATGTCATCATCCAGCCATTTTTGATGCATCTGTCGCTGAACATCAGTAGGACGTGCTGGTAGTGTGGGAATATCTGAATCGAGTATGTAGCCTATTTTCTCACAGTCCAAAACAATTTTGAGGTTTCTAAGCCAGTCCTTGTAATTGGTTCCGATCAATCGGTTGGTCTCAAGAATACGGGTCAAAGGGTTTGAAGCTGACATTGTATCTGCAGAGAGTAAAGATTCTAGCTAGACTTTTATACTTGATCCTAATCTGTTCTAAGGTCTTTTAGAACAAATGTAACTCCCACTATTTTCTCGAATTCCACACACTCTCCTGGTAGGAAAACGGAAATCCTACACGACTAGGGTTTCTAGTGGGTACTGCGGTTCCACCGATTTACATGCCACCTCACCTAACAGTTATTGATGACACATAGATTGATGAATGTATAACTCTTGTACAATGCTTCTCAAGCATGTTGTAGTGCTTCTTGGTCTCTAAGCCATGAAGACCTCACCTAACAGTTATTGGTCCCATTTCTTAGTTAAGTCAGACCCACCGTATAACCTGTAGGAATAAAGTCGTCATTGGTCCTCACCTAACAGTTATTGGTGTCCCAACCTCACCTTTACCCTACAACATCTCATGTCTATAGAGAGGTCCAGCCCCCCGATGCAACTTGCCCACTGTGTCCAGCCGAGACAAATCAACATCAGAAAGACCTTAGCAGCTCTACTACAGTGGAAGACCTATTGACTTAATATTGGTTAATCAGGTCTTAGTGTTTGCAACTTGAGCTCTTCATAAGAGGTAATCGAACAATTGGCCAGGTAAGCAGGTGGGAGGCTCTCCTTACTCAGAGAGTAAGGTCCTAATTAAGTAACCACCTTTCATGCTTTCCTAGACACCAATTAGATCAATTAATCTAATATGACTTGCTCATGTCGGTTCACTCTCGACTTGATTGAGGAGGTTTTAATTTAGGTCTCAATTGGGTTTGCTACATCCATATAAACCTATCTACCCGACTCACATTCACATCACATGCAAACGGCACATTGCAGGTAGTTATAATCGCAGCAATAATTAAAGCTAAACTTTAAATAGGTGATGATCATGGATTCTAGTTAGGTCGTATTACAAGCACATGCACGTCAATCGATCAACTGATCTTCAACTCTTGAATTGGTTCCAAGCCTCCTTGACTCGATCCTTGACCAACTCTTGATCCAATCGCCATCAACCGCTTAGAACCCTGTTCATCTCATGCATCATCTTCTACTTGATCATTGACGTACATCACATCACAGAAATACAACCAGATATCAAATAAAAATAAAAATAAATTACATCCCCTTTTAGGAGGCACGCAGGCCTCTCAAAATATCAAATAAGATGCATGCAAGCATCTGTAAAATTACATGACATTGCAGATCACATCGCAGGTCTTTACATTTAATACCAAAAGGGTTTGAATCCTATGATCATCACCATATGCAACAATTATAATTTTCAGATCTGATAATTAATTGATTATCTCATGACATAGGTTGCTGATCATGCTAATCATGATTCTATACTTTGTAATCACATTAACAATGCTATTAGAATCATCCTTTTATCATATAAAAATCAGCATGTAAAAATCAGCACCCTAGAAAAATTCTGCATGCAGAAAATTTTCAGCATGCATGATCATTCAATTTTCAGATCTAATAAGCCTACTTATAATTAATTCTTACCTTAAACTACGAAGCCTAGGCTCTGATACCACTAGTTGGGAACCCGCCTATGCCGCTGATATTTCAAAACAAAAATCAGATGGCAGCGGAATCGGCATGTAGCGGGATCGACGTTCATCGCATGAACGCTGTTTCTAGACCATTCGTAGTTAGATAAGGATTAAAACTTTTAAAACCTTTAGGGAGATTAAATCTTCACCTTGTGCGGGTAGATGATCACTGCAAACTGAAGCTCGTGGTTTTAGGTTGAGGGTTCGTTTGAAGCCGTTCAAACGTCCGGCCTCTACGGGTATCCACACGAAGCAGAGGACCTGATCAAAGATCTCTTGTCTTCCCGGGGTGCTAGCTCCCTTGCAAAGACTTCTTTTGATGGCTGATCTCCTTTCTTTCTTTCAACTCTTGAATATGCTTGAGAGGAGGAAGAAAATGATGAAGAAGAGGATGAAGAAGAATCCCAACGCAGCCTTCTTTTCTTCCTTGTGTTGGATGAAGGAAGGGAAGGGGAGGAGGCCGCCAACACTTGGATCTTCTTCTTCCCTTGCTTGCGGCTGAAACAAGGAGAGGGAGAGGGTGGCCACGGCACAAGAGGGAGAGGAAGCAATCCTTGTAGGGCGCCGGCTTCATAAGCCTTTTATAGCCATCTAGGGTTCCTACTAAGTAGGAGCCCTAGACAACTTTCCAAAGAGGGGGCGCCGGCCCCCTCTCTTGTGCCGCACCATGTGATCAAAGGGGGAGGGGCTTGCACCCCTCCCTCTTGGTAAACCCTAGTCCACCTCAATTAGGGTTTGCATTGCCCTAATGTGGTCAAGCCCTAATCCAATTAGGCTTAGTCCAAGGGTGAACCAATTTGGATCCAATCTAGGTAAGTCCTAATCCAATTAGAACTTAAATCAATTTTGACTCAATTGAACTCTTCAATCCTAATCCAATTAGGAGTCTTATTGATTCATTAGATTAATAATTAATTATGACTTAAGAAACCCTAATCCATATTAGGACGTATTTAATTTTAGTCCTAATCCAATTAGGATTCTTACTTGAATCCGAAGTCCTAATCCAATTAGGACTTCTAGGAATCCTATTCTAAGTAGGAATTCATATTGAATTCAAAATCCTATTCTAAGTAGGATTGTGGGAATCCTAATCCAAGTAGGAATCCCAGTCCTACTCCAACTAGGATTCCCAGTCCTAATCCAATTAGGACTCTAGGAATCCTACTCGAAGTAGGACTCTTATTTCAAGTCCAATTAATTAATTCCCTTTGTTCCTTCTTCAACTGAATATCAATCGAATTGATTACTTGAGATTCCTAATCACATTTCAACCATTGGATCGGTCAATACTTCTAGTGTGTGTGACCCCATAAGTTTTACTCTGACTGGTAGTGAGATATATTGTGATCTCTATCACAATATCATTGAAGACTCATTTCAATGGGTTGGAACGATTCCAACTCTACTCATTAGGGTTTATCGATCATCGAGACAATCCCTATGGGTCCCACCATCTACCAGTGACACCTAGCAGCATGTAGTGGCTACCCAGCAGAATAGAATGGTGAACCTCTAGGTGCAGTTAATATGTGATACAGTCCTACTATCGTGGATCCCTACAGGACGGAGGTCATGGACAACTCGTCAAACCCCATCGTCTGTCATATGTGAAGATTCATTCGACTTAAGTTCGAGAGTGAAAAACTTTTTCTCCACTGTGCATACTGCCCCGGCCGAGGTCTTACGAACTCAGTCTTATAAATCACATAGGATCTCTCCTTATCTATCAAAGTCAATAGATTTCTTATAGGTGCATACCCTACTCCTACAGTGAACTTACTGCAGCCAATCTACACTGCATGGACCCATATGGCTAGAGACCATGTATGTGTGCAGTCAAACTACAATAACCTCACTGTGAGTAGTCGAAGCACCGCAGGTCAAAGGACCAGTCACACTACTGCAACATCAAGCAAGTCACTGACGAGTGGATAGACATCCAAGTGACTTCTTGTATTGGTCACGCTCAGTACCCTTGTTCTTAACAAGCACCTGCACTATTACTTCAGTGTCGCCACACTGTGGACTCGAGTCTCGTCCATCCTTAAGGAAAGTAATCTGTGCACTAATCTCATTGGATTGATCACCGTCCTCGTGATGATCCATCGATCAGGAGCATTTAGAAATTAATCACCAATGATGCATGGCTCAAATTCTTAACTCTTAAGAATATGCATCATCATCTTATTAATTCTTGGACGATTCATAGACACATAAACAATATGAATGAAAAAGATGCCTTTTATTTATTCAATAATAATAAAGTCAAATACAAATTATGTCCCAGAATTAATAATGTGTCAGCCAAAAATTGGCTTCTAGGGCATACATCTAACAGGTAGAGTAGTTGATCTAATCTAATTAAAATTGTTTCTTAGATTGGGTCAAGATTACTCTTGATCTTGCAATAGTTGTAGTTGATCGAGTCCATGTATTTGATTAGACCAAATGGATGTTGATTTAGGCTTTGTGGTTGAGCTTGAGTTATGATATTGATCGAATTGAAATTGATAAACCAGTTGGTGTCAAAGGCAACTGTAATCAGTTGGTTTTTAATTGGGAGCTACTTGCTGGGTTTCGGTCCAGTCAAGTTAATGGCATACCCTTCCGCTAATCTCACTTACCTGGCCATCTTGGTGAATCTCTTTTGATCAGATCTCTGATTGACTCTAATTAACCCATGCCTGTAAGAAAATCAGTTGGACTGATTTAGGTGCACTGACTTGAATTTATTTTCTATGATACCTGACTTATGAAGTCAGTGGGAGGATTTGGATTGAGTCAACTTTTTATTATAAAAATTCTCTAAATTATTAGGTCCATAAAATGATATGGTTAATGGAGATGACCACGTCATAGCCTCCCATTAGTTGTATGATAATGAGTCCAATGCGTCTATATACATTGGAGGCGCGTTCGCGCACTGGTGCGTATCGGCCATTAGAATTGCATACAATAATGATGAGTCAGTTGAAACTATTGGAATGGGTGGTCTGGTTGGATACCGGCCAAAGTCGGGCTTGACCATCTATTAGATAGTTTGCATTGATTGCTACAAGTTAATGGTTGGACCTAACCGGGACTTTCAGTAGTGTCGATATACGCCTGCTGAAGTGCTTCCTGGGGCAAAATGATCACTAGAAGTTGTTTAGTTGAAACAATTTGTTATGAACCTACCTTTAGGTGTATTTGGGTTGATACCGACCAAAGCCGGGCCCAGGTATGGCCTATTGGATTCTAGTGCCCACTAAAGAATTAAGAGTAATTCTTCGGATTAGAGGTAGAGGCTCCTGATTCGTATAAAATAGTGGGAGGATCTTTAGACTAAAATCCATGTCTTTAGATTAATTGATTCATTTACTAATAAGGCCATGGTTTTGTCCTTTATGCAGAAATGTCCTCTTATAAGTTTTTCCTATCACTATTGGATAGTGATGAGCCGACTAGACCTTTGATTAAGAATCAGGCTAACTCGAGTGCTAATGAGAGAAATCACCAAAGAGTTGCTGGTCAAGGTGGTTATATGATAACACCTTATAATATCTCTGTATGTGATATGATGACTTGGGTATTGGATACCGGGAGTCCTTTTAATATCTGTAATACGTTGAAAGGACTGCAAGTCATTGAGAATTTCGGTAACAATGAGAAATTTCTAAATGTTGGAGATGGAAGAACTGTTCCAGTTCTTGCATTAGGTAATATTCAAATTGTTTCATATTCTCACATAATTGTCCTGGGTGAATGTCACTATTGTCCTAGTTTCTTAATGAATGTCATTTCCGTTGGTCATTTGGCCTTAAACGGTTATGAAATTTGTATAAAGAAGGATTATTGTGATATCATTATGAATGGTGTTATAGTAATCAATGGACGATTAAACAATGGTATTTATGTATTGTCACAACCTGTTAGTGTAATGTACACTACAAGTAAACGCCCTAGATCTGATGATGTCTCTGATATCTACCTTTGGCATTGTAGGCTAGGTCATATTAACAAGAACAGAATCAACAGGTTGGCCTCACTGGATATTTTAAATATTAATGATTGTGAATCATTACCTACCTGTGAGTCTTGTCTTCTTGGAAAGATGACCAAGTCGCCTTTTACTGGAAAAGGTATACGAGCCGGTGCTGTATTAGGTCTTGTACATTCGGATGTATGTGGACCTATGAGCACTAGTGCAAGAGGTGGATACAGCTATTTCATTACATTTACCGACGACCTATCTCGGTATGGGTATGTGTTTCTTATGAAACACAAGTATGAATCATTTGAAATGTTCAAATTATACCGTAATGAAGTAAAGAAACAAACTGGACAGTGTATTAAGATACTTCGATCTGATCGAGGTGGTGAATACCTCTCCAGTGATTTCTTGACATATCTGGAGGAGAATGGGATTCTCTCTCAGTGGACCCCTCCCGTAATACCGCAGCATAATGGTGTGTCTGAAAGGAGGAATAGGACTCTGTTGGACATGGTCCGATCCATGATGGGGTTTACAGTTTTGCCCTTATCATTTTGGGGTTATGCACTTGAGACCGCTTGTTATATTCTTAATAGAGTTTCCAGTAAATTTGTGACTAAAACTCCATATGAGATATGGACCGGTCAAAAGCCTGTACTCTCTCACCTTAAAGTTTGGGGGTCTCCAGCCTACGTCCGTCGTTTGAAAGCAGACAAACTGGAAGCTAGGTCGGAAGAATGTTTTTTTGTCGGCTACCCAAAAGAAACCAAAGGGTATTATTTCTACCAGGCTAATGAACAAAGGTTGTTCGTCAGCAATAGAGTTGTCTTCTTGGAGAAGAAATTCCTTGGTGAAAGAACGAACAGCTCTAAAGTTGAGCTTGATGAAGTTCAACAGGTAGAGGATCAGACAACTAGAAGTGAACCGTTAGAGTCTGATTTGATTGGATCAAACTCAGAACCCATTAAGGTTGCACCCATTAGGCGATCCGATAGAGTACCACATCAACCGGATAGATTGTTAGATGTATGCCCTAGAAGCCAATTTTGGCTGACACATTATTAATTCTAGGACATAATTTGTACTTGACTTTATTATTATTGAATAAATGAAAAGCATCTTTTTCATTCATATTATTATTGTGTCTATGAATCGTCCAAGGAATTAATAAGATGATGATGCATATTCTCAAGAGTTGAGAATTTGAGCCATGTATCATTAGTGATTAATTTCTAAAGGCTCCTGATCGATGGATCATCACGAGAACGGTGATCGATCCGATAAGATCAGTGCACACATTACTTTCCCTATGGATGGACGAGACTCGAGTCCACGGTGTGGAGACACTGAAGTAATAGTGCAGGTGCTTGTTAGAGAACAAGGGTACTGAGCGTGACCAATACAAGAAGTCACTTGGATGTCTATCCACTCGTCAGTGACTTGCTTGATGTTGCAGTAGTGTGACTGGTCCTTTGACCTGCGGTGCTTCGGCTACTCACAGTGAGGTTATTGTAATTTGACTGCACACATACATGGTCTCTAGCCATATGGGTCCATGCAGTGTAGATTGGCTGCAGTAGGTTCACTGTAGGAGTAGGGTATTCACCTATAAGGAATCTATCAACCTTGATAGATAAGGAGAGATCCTATGTGATTTATAAGACTGAGTTCGTAAGACCTCAGCCGGGGCAGTATGCACAGTGGAGAAAGAGTTTTCCACTCTCGAACTTAAGTCGAATAAATCTTCACATATGACAGACGATGGGGTTTGACGAGTTGTCCATGACCTCCGTCCTGTAGGGATCCACGATAGTAGGACTGTATCACATGATAACTGCACCTAGAGGTTCATCATTCTATTCTGCTGGGTAGCCATTACATGCTGCTAGGTGTCACTGGTGGATGGTGGGACTCATAGGGATTATCTTGATGATCGATAAACTCTAATGAGTAGAGTTGGAATCGTTCCGACCCATTGAAAGGAGTTTTCAATGATATTGTGATAGAGATCACAAAATATCTCACTACCAGTCAGAGTAGAACCTATGGGGTCACACACACTAGAAGTATTGACCGATCCGATGGTTGGAAAGTGATTATGAATCACGAGTAATCAATTCGATTGATAATAAGTTGAAGAAGGAATGGGAATTGATTAATTAGACTTGAAACACGAATCCTACTTCGAGTAGGATTCCTAGAGTCCTAATTGGATTAGGACTGGAAATCCTAATTGGAGTAGGACTGGGATTCCTACTTGGAGTAGGATTCCTACAATCCTAATTAGATTAGGAGATTTGAATTAAAATTGGATTCCTACTTAGAATAGGATTCCTAGAGTCCTAATCGGATTAGGACTTCGAATTCAAATTAGAGTCCTAATTGAATTAGGACTAGAATTAAACAAGTCCTAATTGGATTAGAATTTCTTAAGTCATAATTAATTATTAATCTAATGAATCAACATGACTCCTAATTGGGTTAGGATTGAAGAGTTCAATAGAGTCATGGTTCATTCAAGTTCTAATTGGATTAGGACTAGCATAGATTGAACCCGATTGATTCATGATTTGGTTAATCCTAATTAGATTAGGACTAAACCATGATAAGGACACCTAATCCTCCTTGGAGGAGGATTAGGTTAACCAAGTAAGAGGGGCATGAGCCCCTCTCCTCTTGATTGGTGCGGCATGAAGAGAAGAGGCCGGCGCCCCCTCTTGGAAATAAGTCAAGGGCTCCTAACTTGTAGGAGCCCTTCATGACTTTAAAAACGGAGGTGGGCGGCTGACCTAGGGAATCATTAGAAGCCCTCCTCTTCTCCAATTCGTGGCCACCCTTCTCTCCTCTTGGATCAGCTGCAAGCAAGAAGGAAAAGGGCCTTGATAGTCTTCTTCTTCCTCCTTCGTTTGGGATTCAACACAAGGAAAAGGAAAGGCTGCATCTAACCTTTTGGATCTTCTTCCTTGATCCCTTCATCTTCTTCCTCCTCCCTCTATCATTCAAGAGTTGAAGTAAAGGGAGGTGATCAGCCATCAAAGTAATCTCTGCAAGGGAGCTAGCACCCCGGAGAGATAGAGAGCTTGGATTGGTCCTCTGCTTCGTGTGGATACCCGTAGAGGCCGGACGCTTGTGCGGCTTCAAGCGAACCTTCATCCTAAAACCACGAACTCCAGTTTGTGGTGATCATCTACCCGCACAAGGTGAAGATCTGATCTTCTAATGTTTCTAAAAGTTTTAATTCTTATCTATCTACGAACGGTTTCTTGAAACACGTTCATGCGATGAACGTCGATCCCGCTTATGCCGATTCCGCTGCCATCTGAATTTTTTTGAATTTTCTGCGGCATGGGCGGGTTTTCCAACATAGATACTATGGTTTTCTTGTCCGGGACGATGATCCTATTGGTCTCGATGAAAACGATGAGGATCCCATCACCTATATGGATGCTATGCAAAGGTCTGACTCTGATAAATAGCTTGGAGCCATGGAATCTGAAATGGAGTCCATGAAGGTCAATGATGTAAGGACATTGGTTGACCCACCCGAAGGATTTAAACCCATAGGGTGTAAGCGGATTTTCAAACGGAAAAGAGGCGCAGACAGAAAGGTGGAAACCTATAAAGCCCGTCTGGTTGCCCAGGAATTTCGTCAGCGTTATCGTATTGACTATGACGAAACGTTTTCGCCTGTGGCAATGCTGAAATCCATTCGAATCATGCTTGCGATTGCGGCCCATCTGGACTTTGAGATCTGGCAGATGGATGTTAAAACCGCTTTTCTAAATGGAGATTTAGAGGAACATGTGTATATGATACAGCCTGAAGGTTTTATTTCTGCAGATGAGTCTAAGGTGTGTAGGTTGCAAAAGTCCATATATGGACTAAAGCAGGCATCTCGGAGTTGGAACATTCGTTTTGACAGGGTTATCAAAACTTATGGCTTCGTTAAGAACAGAGAAGAACCTTGCATATACAAATGGGCTAATGGTATGGTAGTTTTATTTCTTGTACTGTATGTGGATGATATTCTCCTAATAGGGAATGACATCGCTGCACTACAAGGAGTAAAAATATGGCTTTCATCACAATTCTCCATGAAGGATTTGGGAGAAGCATCCTACATCCTTGGGATGAAGATCTATAGAGATAGATCTAGGAGGTTGCTCGGTCTGTCCCAATCCACGTACATAAATACTGTGCTGAAACGATTCAGCATGAAAAATTCTAAGAAAGGCTATCTTCTGATAGGTCATGGAATCACTCTTTCTAAAGGAGATTGCCCGACAACTTTCCAAGAAAGAGAGCGTATGAGTAGAATTCCGTATACCTCTGCTGTGGGATCTATTATGTATGCAATGATATGTACTAGACCAGACGTGGCACACTCGCTAGGAGTAGTGAGTAGGTACCAGTCTGACCCAGGAGAAAGCCACTGGAAAGTTGTAAAGACTATCCTCAAGTATTTGAGAAATACTAAGGATAAGTGGCTTATTTATGGAGATACTGAGTTGAGACTTGTCGGTTATACCGATTCAAGTTTTCAATCAGACCGTGATGATAACAAGTCTGTGTCTGGTTATGTTTTTACCCTGTATAGTGGGCTGTCTGTTGGAAGAGTTCCAAGCAGACTACTATAGCGGACTCTGTGTGCGAGGCAGAGTACATTGCGGCATCGGATGCGGCAAAGGAAGCTGTGTGGCTGCGGAAGTTCATTGCTGAGCTTGGAGTTGCACCCTCCGCTGATGGACCAGTCCTACTATACTGTGATAGTACTGGGGCCATCGCTCAAGCTAAGGAACCAAAGGCACACCAGCGCACCAAGCACATTCTGCGCCGGTATCACCTTGTTCGTGAGATAGTAGAATGAGGTGACGTTGATCTTCAAAAGATTGACGGAAAGGATAACTTAGCCGACCCCTTCACTAAGGCCCTCAGTGTAAAGGAGTTTGGCCATCATTACTTGAAGATGGGTATACGATACTGTGCGATTGGCTTTAGGTCAAGTGGGAGTTGTTGGGAATTGTGTCCTAAATCCAATCAATTGTTGATTGTAAATGTATTTGAATCAATTATAAATAACATGGTATTTATTCATCACCAGAACATCTTCACTAACTCCGATGTGATGAAGTCCTTAGGACTGCTTTGTGTAATGAAATATGATTTTGTCACACAGGTCCTTAAATGTTCATGACCGTATGATATACTATTAATAGAACGATAGTATTATCGGGCGTAGGTCATTGTGTATCATATTTGTTGGTTGTCTTCTAAACCAAAGAGTATAGAGATACTAGTATGGTATACAAATGAATGGTAGTGTACGTTCACTGAACGTGACCAATTGACGGACTCTCTCTTGTCAAGAGTTGTTCCGAGTGGATATGGGTATATGTATCCTTTAGACTTGAGATTGCAACCGGTGGCTTGCAAGCAACTCACTGTACTTTGGTGCCGGACTACCTGGATTTCTAATCCAGCGACGGAAGGTTTCTGGGTCCGGTCAAGTACTTGTGGTAGTCAGTTGCAGATCAAGATGGGATTGACCTCCCTTAGAAATAAGGGTGAATGCCTTGTGTTTTCAATTAAGTAGTACCCTGGCCAGGAAAAGTCAAATCACTATCACTTGACTTATTGAATTGAAACATATTTCCGGATGGATCGTTTCAGGGTAGACAGACTCTAAACCCACCCTGGGCATTTTTTGGTCTAGAGGATGAATTATGCGGTAACCATAGTCCATAGGTTCTAGAATGTTGCTTTGCATCTATTCGGCCTATCCGATCGTCGGATCCCATTGCTAGATGATTACTTCGATTAGTGCAGGAAGTGTTCTTGTACTACCGGTTTAGGTTCGAACCTATGAGGTCACACGCTTAGAAGTTTCTGAATTGATCAAATGGCTGATTGATGATTGAGAATCGTCTAGAGGTAAAACAGTCAATGTGATTGACTGATTGCCCTAAGCAATTGTTGCTTGGAGAAGTTAATTGGTGATTGGATCACTGATTAGACTCAATTTGATTGAGTAATAGAGATTGGGCTTGACCAAATTCAAATATGATTTGAAATTGGTAAAACCGTAATTGATACCAAAATTGGTTTGGTGAAAATGTCTAGTTTACCCCCAACCAAATCAGATTTGGCTTGAGTCAAATTGGATTAAAATCAATTATGATCCTAGTATGACTAGGACTTCCTTCCCTATGTGGGACCCACATACTGTATGTGGGACCCACGTCCTGCCTAGGTGGGACCCACATACTGTATGTGGGACCCATGTCCTGCCTAGGTGGGACCCACATACTGTATGTGGGACCCACATCCCGATCATCCTCCAGGCCACCTCATCTCTTTGCATGCGTGACACGTGGCGGAGCAGGACACCTCTTTTGCTTGCATGCGTGACACGTGGCGGAGTAGGACACCTCTTTTGCTTGCATGCGTGACACGTGGCGGAGCAGGACACCTCTTTTGCTTGCATGTGTGACATGTGGCAGGCCTGGACACCTCACACTCCTCCTGATGTCATCCATGACCTCATCTGCCTCATGAGGTCATCCATGACATCGCCCTCCAGGCCACCTCACTCCTTTGCATGCATGACACGTGGCGGAGCAGGACACCTCTTTTTCTTGCATGTGTGACATGTGTCCTAGCAGGACACCTCACAGGACACCTCATAGGGACACCTCACCCTCTTCTTGGCCTATAAATAGGCCACCCCTCTTCCTTCTTCTTAACACATGAAGAGCACCAGAGAAAGAGAGTGAGAGGAGAGAGTAGTTCTGAAGGTGAAAGCCCAAGAAGGAGTTCTTGAGCTATGAAGGTCCATCTTCTTCCTTCTTCTCCCTTTCAGCCAACCTTCTGCCTTCCTGCGAGCTAGCACTCTCCGGAAAGCTGATCATTCCGAAGCTTCGCGTGGACGAGTCATCGAGGCCGGACGCTTGTGCGGCTGCGAAGCATCCTTGAAGGAACCTCGTTCTAAAGGTAAGAGATCTGATCTCTTTTATGGTTGAGATATGATCTCAATCTTCAAATTAAAAGAAGTTATGATTTATGCATATTTATTTGAATCATACAATCCTCGGGATCTGAGGGCTTTGTGATATTTGGTGTCAAAGCAAAGGATTAGTGGAGACTATCCGATTTCTGGGAACTCTCACGCGTGATCGTGTGACGAAGCGTGGCTCTCCACCCGGGGGCTCATATGATGAGTGCTTTGATAGGCGCGCGCGGGTGTCACCCTATATATTGAGATTGAGCCCGTGCCACATGTGATGTGCAGTTGAAGACTGTCTTCGACTGGTACCAGAGTTAAAATATCTAAAATATCAAGCATGTTATGGGTTAAAATGTTTAACCCGTTCTTTCCGCATAAATTTTTTTTGAAATTCATGCTTAGCCCTCTGCACGCACACCATCAGAAATCTGAGCCATGGACCAAGGTTCAAGGCATAGTCCACCTTGGCTCCACAGAGGTAATCAATTGTCACTAAGTGAAGGTTCAAACCGAAAGGTACCTACACCTATTACATAATATAAGATACTCAGCACTTTATTTTGATTTTTTTTAATTTTATTTTGATTTTAAATTTTTTAAATATTTAATTTATGTGGGGGATTGTTGAATTAAATTAAATATTTTAAAATTTTGAAAACTAAATTAGTCAACGGCCAAGTGGCAAGCATCCGTGCACAAGCAAGGGAGCAAACATGGAAAAATTTCCAAAGAAAGCAAACCATGACAAGTGTCATGCATCTAGTGCAAGAGCAAGTATGGAAAGGCTCATCGAAGAAGGAAGGAAGCATGAACGGCCAAGATGCAATAAGCCGAAGAATCAAAGGAGCACAAGAAGACACGTCATCAATTTGCGGGAGGGGAATTTTCTTCTTTTGACGAGCCTGAGCCCATATAAAGGGCTCTAGGGATCATTTCAAACACAATCAAAATGTTCTCTTCTCCCTATTCCAAGAGTGTAGATAAAAAGGGCTCTAGGGATCATTGGGGAGAAAAGAAATAAAGAAAAATTTTCTTCTCCTCATAATTTTTCTAAGTTTCTTTTGAGGTATCTGTAAGCGTGAACGTACTGTTGGGAATTGTATCCTAAATGTCAATCGTCAGCATGTTGATGATTAAATGAATTGACAAATCAATAAAGTATTTTTTGGCATTATTCATCATTTTACATCTTCAAATGAACTCTTATATGATGAAGTCCTTAGGACTTATTAATGATAAAGGAGGATTTATCTTCGAGTCCTTAAACTAGTTCGCGACCAAATGATATGTTGTTACTAGGACGACAACATTATCGAGATTAGGTCGTTGTGTGACATATACGTTGGTTGTCCTCTTAACCAAGGAGTGTGGAGACACTGGTATGCCATACAGGTGAAGTGTAGGAGTACATTTCACTGAACGTGACCAATTCCGGAACGCTCTACTGTCGAGAGATGTTCCGAGTGGATATGGGTATAAGTTTGGCCCTCTGACCTGAGACCGCAACTTGTGACTAGCAAGCAACTCATTGTACTTTGGTACCGGACTACCTGGATTTCTAATTCAGTGACGGAAGGTCACTGGGTGCAGTCAAGTACTTGCGTAGTCAGTTGTGAGTCGAGATGGAATTGACCCCTCCTGGAAACAGGAGATAATGTCTTGTGATTAATTTAGCAAAACCTTGGCCAGGGTAATCTCAGTGAGGAGTCACGGGATATCTAAAGTTAATCACATAATGGATGTACTAATTATAGGGTTGACAGTGAGCTCTAAGTCATCCTGGCATTAGGAGTCAAAGGGATTGAATTATACAGTAACCATAGTTCAAGGTTCCAGAATATTTGCTTCGCATATATTCGGCCTATCCGGACGTCGGGTACCATTGCTAGATGGTCACATCGATTAGTGTAGGAAGTCGTTCCTATACTACCGGCTTAGGTTCGAACCTATGAGGTCACACGCATAGAAGATTCCTGATTGATCAAGAAGGCTGATGAATGATTAAGAATCATTCAGGGGTAATTTGGTCAATTCGATTAGCAAATTATCTTATAAAATAATTAAAGTAATTATCGGAGGATTGATTAGTAATTAGATTGCTAATGAACTCAATTGGATTGAGTAATTAGACAAAGGATGAGCCAAATTGAATTAGATTCAATTCTGGGCTCAATCAGGGTTTTTGACCTGATTGGATTAGGTCTGAATCAAGAGGACTTAGGTTGACCAAATTAAATTAGATTAAATTTGTGCTTAATTAGGGATTGACCTAATTGGATTAGGTTCAACCCATGGTAATTGAATCATTCTAATTGTTAGGATTTAATTAAATTAAATGGGTTTGATCTGAAACTATTCGGATCTTGAAATCCACTTGTCACATATCCATGCATGGCGCCATAAATTGATTTTTAATATGATTAAAAATTAATTTAATTTATTTAATGGTGCCATGGGACACTTGGCAACATCAGGGACCTCTTTCATCATTAGATGGGTCGAAATGGAGAGATAAATTCATGAAAAGAATTGGATAAGATCAAATTCTCTCTCTTCATGACATATGCCATCCTTATCTTTATCTCACTTCTAATTAAGGTTGAATTTCGAATTTAATCACCACAAAATCACCACGTGACCCTCTAATCTGATTAGGGGCATGGGAATTTCGAAATTGAAAGAGGGAAGTGGCAACATGATGAATGGTTTAGATTAGATCAAGCTTCATCATGTAATGGCACATGAACTTGAATTTTGAATTCAAAATTCAAAACCCCACAAAATCCTCCACAAATATGGGATGGTTGGCATGAAGTTAGGTAGGAGAGCAACATTAAAAGGACCTCCATCATCTGGTGGTCGAATTCAAGGAAAAAAGAGAGAAAAAGAAAAAGAACTACGTATGGCTTGATCCCCCTTATGAAGGGGTACGTAGGCAACCCGATCAGGTTCAGCCATGGTTTTAAAAAAAAAAAAAAAATCCGCATGCTTAACACTGAAGAACCTAGGATTCACTTTCAGTGGTATCAGAGCAAAGGTCCAAGAGTTGTGACCGATCTCCGGAAACTCTCACGCGTGATCGTGTGACGAAGCGTGGCTCTCCATCCGGAGGCGTATAGAGATGCGTGCTCTGATAGGTATACATGGGTGTCACCCTATTTTTAATAGGACCGAACCCATGTAGGAGTGGAGACTCCCCCTTTCAGTGGTATCAGAGCCAGGTTCATGTTTAAACTTTTATGTTTTAATTCTTGTAATTAAATCTGAAATCATGAGCATGCTTAGATTAGATCTAAAGTATTTTTTATGATTGATTTAATTGCTGATTATGCATGATTAACTAGATCTGAAATTTTGAATGCATATGATGCATGTTTGTGTTAAGATTTGTAACATATATAAATCTGAAATCATAATATTGTTTAGATTAGATCTAAATAAGATTTATGATTCATATGATCTCTGATTTTAATGAACAAATCAGATCTGAAAATAAAAGTGAAAAAACAAATACATAAGATGTATGTTGTTTGTATTAATTCATGTTGTTATGTATATGTGATGCATGAACATTAAATATAATGACTTAAACATGAATTTAATCTGATTACATGTGATTAATTACAAAAACTCAGATCTGAAAATATGTTTTAAGAACTGAAAGATTGTAATTAATATGTAATTAAAAAGAAATATGCAATGATCAAAACTTTCATAAGTCTAAACTTAATTGAGAATTAAGTGTTATGAAATAGAATTGTAACTCAATTAATTGACATTGCATCATTCTTTGGGCATATGGGTTAGCTTGAATCAAGTTCCTAGGATTGAGTTAGACCTAAGGTTAGAATCATACATGGACAAATAGAATTAATTGATCAAATCTAATTAAGTAGTAACTAGATTAGGTCAAGAAAATTCTAGATCAATTTACAATAGTTGTAGATGGATCAAGTCCATGTCTTTAATTAGACCAAGATGGAACTTGATTTAGGCTCAGAGGTGTAGCCCGAGTCATTTGAGTAATCAAATCGAAATTGATTAACCAGTCGGTGTCTAAGGTAAGTTTGGCAGTTTTGACCGGTGGTTTTTAATTGGGAGCTACTCGCACTGATTCGTCTTTGCCGAGTTAATGGCATATCCCTTCCACCGATCTCACTTACCTGGCCGACATGGTCAATCACATTTTGATTGGATCACTTAATGATTCGAGTTAGCCCATGCCTATAAGGAAAATCAGTTTGACTGATTTAGGTGTCTCCTTAACCGGTTTGAGTCTAATCTGATTTGGTGAAGTCAGTGGGAGAAATTAGACTAACCGGATCTTCTCATCTATCCTAATTATGAAATCCTCTAAAATTATTAGGTCCTTAAAATGAAATGGTTATGGGGATAACTAGGTCATAGCCTCCCATTAAGTTGGGTGATAATGGGTCCAATGTTTTCATAATTATTGGAGGCGCGACACGCCTGGTACTTATCAAGCATTGGAATTGTCATTCAATATATGATGAGTTAAGTGTACCTTCAATAGGCGGTCAGGTGAGCCGAGCCACACTCGGGCTTGGTCGTCTATTAGTTGATTAGACTTAATCCTATCATTTAATGGTTGGACCTGACTAGGGTATTCGGTGGAGGCGTCACACGCCTGCCGAAGAACCTAGGGCAAAATTATCACTAGAAGTTGCTTGGTGAAGCAACTGGTTTAGAACCTACCAATAGGTGCATATGGGTTAGCCGAGCCACACTTGGGCCTATATGCGATCTATTGGGTTCTAGTGCCCACTAAAGAATTAGGAGTAATTTTTCGAATTGGAGGTAGAGGCTACCAATTTGTATAAAATAGTGGGAGTATCTTTAGACTAAAGTCCAAGTCTACTGTGTTTAGTCAATTCATATACTAATAGCCAAATTTTCTTTTATGTAGAAATGGCCACAAGTTTGTCACTTCGCTCATTATTGGATAATGACAAGTTGACTAGTCCCAACTTCAATAATTGGTATAGAAAGCTGAAAACTCAGCATAGTCAGACCAAAAGGATTAAGGATGACCAAAGTCAGGCAGAATGCTTCTATTGTAAGAAGCAGGAGCATTGGAAGAGGAATTGTCCTCAATACCTTACCTCACTTGACCCGAACAGGCTAAGCAAGAGAAAAGGGCAATCAGTTGCTGATCAAGGTATTTATATGATAACACCTTGTAATTTCTCTATATGTGATAATTCAACCTGGGTATTAGATACTGGAAGTCCGTTTAATATATGCAATTCATTGCAAGGACTTCAGGTCAATGAGAGATTTGAAAACAGCGAGAGATTCCTGAATGTTGGAGATGGAAGATCTGTTCCAGTTCTAGCTTTAGGAAATCTCAAACTTGTTTTCAATTCTCATGTAGTTGTCTTGAGTGATTGTCACTATTGTCCTGCATTCTTATTGAATGTAATTTCCGTAGGCCTTTTGGCCATGAACGGTTATGAAATTTCAATAAAGAAATATTCTTGTGATATCATTATGAATGGTGTTACTGTAATGAATGGACAATTGAGCAATGGCATCTACTTGTTATCACAACCTGTTAATGTAATGTACACGTCAAGTAAGCGTCCTAGAATAGATAATATCACGGATGTCTACCTTTGGCATCATAGGCTAGGTCATATTAACAAGAACAGGATGAACAGGTTAAGTAAAGAGGGAATCCTCAATGTTAATGATTGTGAATCATTGACAACCTGTGAGTCATGTCTTCTTGGTAAGATGACCAAATCACCTTTTACCGGAAAAGGTGAACGAGCCAGTGATTTATTGACCCTTGTACATTCTGATGTATGTGGGCCAATAAGCACAGATGCTAGAGGTGGGTATTCATATTTCATTACGTTTACAGACCACCTTTCTAGGTATGGTTATGTCTATTTAATGAGACATAAATCTGAAGCATTTGAAATGTTCAAATTGTATCGTAATGAAGTAGAAAAACAAACTGGAAAGAGTATTAAAACTCTTCGATCAGATCGAGGAGGCGAATACCTTTCCAATGAGTTTTTGACATATTTAGGAGAGAATGGGATTCTCTCCTAATGGACTCCTCCTGGTACACCACAGTATAACGGTGTATCAGAAAGAAGAAATCGAACTCTGTTAGACATGGTTCGATCCATGATGGAGTTTGCAAGTCTGCCCATATCCTTTTGGGGATATGCACTTGAGTCAGCCTGCTACATTCTAAATAAGGTTCCAAGTAAGTCTGTAAATAAAACACCACATGAGATGTGGACTGGACGTAAGCCAATGCTGTCTCACCTTAGGGTTTGGGGGTGTCCAGCATATGTCAAATGTTTGAAGACAGACAAACTTGAACCCAAGTCTGACAAATGTTTCTTTGTTGGTTATCCTAAAGAAACTAAAGGATATTACTTCTACTTTGCTGAAGAACAAAAGTTATTCGTAAGCAATAGAGCTGTTTTCTTAGAGAAAGAATTCCTTAGTGAAGGAACTAAAAGCTCTAATGTTGAGCTTAGGGAAGTTCAACATGTAGAAGATCCGACACCATCTACTGAACTAGTTGAGTCAGATTTGATTAGATCAGATCCAGAACCCATCTTAGATGCACCATTAAGGCGATCAGGTAGAGTACCACGTCAGCCGGACAGATACTACGGTTTCTTGGTCCAGGACGGGGATCCTGTCGAACTTGATGAAAACAATGAGGATCCGATCACCTATATGGATGCTATGCAGAGGCATGACTCTGATGCATGGCTTGGAGCCATGCAATCCGAAATGGAATCCATGAAGGTCAATGATGTATGGACATTAGTTGACCCACCCGAAGGGATTAAACCCATAGGGTGTAAGTGGATTTTCAAAAGAAAACGGGGCGCAGACGGAAAAGTAGAGACCTATAAAGCCCGTCTGGTTGCCAAGGGATATCGTCAACGTTATGGTATTGACTATGACGAGACGTTTTCTCCTGTGGCAATGCTCAAATCCATTCGGATTATGCTTGCGATAGCAGCACACTTAGATTATGAAATCTGGCAGATGGATGTTAAAACCGCTTTTCTAAATGGAGATTTAGAAGAAGAGGTGTATATGATGCAACCTGAAGGTTTTATATCTGCAGATGAGTCTAAGGTGTGCAAGCTTCAAAAATCCATTTATGGATTAAAGCAAGCTTCACGGAGTTGGAACATACGATTTGATAAGGTGATCAAATCATATGGCTTCATTAAGAATGAAGAGGAACCTTGCATTTATAAATGGGCAAATGGTTCAGTTATTATATTTCTTGTTTTGTATGTGGATGACATTCTTTTAATCGGGAATGACATTCCTGCATTACAAGGAATAAAGGTTTGGCTATCATCTCAATTTGCCATGAAGAATTTGGGAGAAGCATCTTACATCCTAGGGATGAAGATCTACAGAGATAGATCTAGAAGATTGCTTGGATTATCCCAATCCACATACATTGATACTATACTGAAAAGGTTCAGTATGATTAATTCCAAGAAAGGCTACCTTCCAATGGGCCATGGAATTAACCTCTCTAAAAGGGATTGTCCGACAACCTCTCAAGAAAGAGAGACTATGGATAGAATTCCATATGCTTCGGCAGTGGGATCTATAATGTATGCCATGACATATACTAGACCAGACGTGGCATACTCACTAGGAGTAGTGAGTAGATACCAGTCTGATCCAGGTAGCAACCACTGGAAGGTTGTCAAAACCATCCTTAAGTATTTGAGAAATACTAAAGATCAGTGGCTTGTCTACGGTGATTCTGACTTAAAACTTGAGGGATATACCGATTCAAGTTTTCAGTCAGATCAAGATGATAGCAAGAGCGTGTCGGGATATATCTTCACTCTTAAGGGTGGGGCCATCTACTGGAAGAGTTCCAAGCAGCATACAGTGGCAGATTCTACATGTGAAGCAGAATACATTGCAGCATCTGATGCAGCCAAGGAAGCCGTATGGTTGCGCAAGTTCATCACCGAGCTGGGAGTGGCACCTTCCATTGATGGTCCAGTTCCTATATTTTGTGATAACACTGGAGCCATAGCTCAGGCAAAGGAACCTAAAGCACATCAGCGGACCAAGCATATTCTGCGACGTTATCACCTGGTTCGAGAGATTATAGAACGAGGTGATATTGATCTTCAGAAGATTGACACAAAAGAAAATCTAGCTGACCCATTTACCAAAGTCCTCGGCATCAAAGAGTTCAACGAACACAAGTCGAAGATGGGTATTAGATACTGTGCCGATTGGCTTTAGGCTAAGTGGGAGTTGTTGGGAATTGTATCCTAAATGTCAATCGTCAGCATGTTGATGATTAAATGAATTGACAAATCAATAAAGTATTTTTTGGCATTATTCATCATTTTACATCTTCAAATGAACTCTTATATGATGAAGTCCTTAGGACTTATTAATGATAAAGGAGGATTTATCTTCGAGTCCTTAAACTAGTTCGCGACCAAATGATATGTTGTTACTAGGACGACAACATTATCGAGATTAGGTCGTTGTGTGACATATACGTTGGTTGTCCTCTTAACCAAGGAGTGTGGAGACACTGGTATGCCATACAGGTGAAGTGTAGGAGTACATTTCACTGAACGTGACCAATTCCGGAACGCTCTACTGTCGAGAGATGTTCCGAGTGGATATGGGTATAAGTTTGGCCCTCTGACCTGAGACCGCAACTTGTGACTAGCAAGCAACTCATTGTACTTTGGTACCGGACTACCTGGATTTCTAATTCAGTGACGGAAGGTCACTGGGTGCAGTCAAGTACTTGCGTAGTCAGTTGTGAGTCGAGATGGAATTGACCCCTCCTGGAAACAGGAGATAATGTCTTGTGATTAATTTAGCAAAACCTTGGCCAGGGTAATCTCAGTGAGGAGTCACGGGATATCTAAAGTTAATCACATAATGGATGTACTAATTATAGGGTTGACAGTGAGCTCTAAGTCATCCTGGCATTAGGAGTCAAAGGGATTGAATTATACAGTAACCATAGTTCAAGGTTCCAGAATATTTGCTTCGCATATATTCGGCCTATCCGGACGTCGGGTACCATTGCTAGATGGTCACATCGATTAGTGTAGGAAGTCGTTCCTATACTACCGGCTTAGGTTCGAACCTATGAGGTCACACGCATAGAAGATTCCTGATTGATCAAGAAGGCTGATGAATGATTAAGAATCATTCAGGGGTAATTTGGTCAATTCGATTAGCAAATTATCTTATAAAATAATTAAAGTAATTATCGGAGGATTGATTAGTAATTAGATTGCTAATGAACTCAATTGGATTGAGTAATTAGACAAAGGATGAGCCAAATTGAATTAGATTCAATTCTGGGCTCAATCAGGGTTTTTGACCTGATTGGATTAGGTCTGAATCAAGAGGACTTAGGTTGACCAAATTAAATTAGATTAAATTTGTGCTTAATTAGGGATTGACCTAATTGGATTAGGTTCAACGCATGGTAATTGAATCATTCTAATTGTTAGGATTTAATTAAATTAAATGGGTTTGATCTGAAACTATTCGGATCTTGAAATCCACTTGTCACATATCCATGCATGGCGCCATAAATTGATTTTTAATATGATTAAAAATTAATTTAATTTATTTAATGGTGCCATGGGACACTTGGCAACATCAGGGACCTCTTTCATCATTAGATGGGTCGAAATGGAGAGATAAATTCATGAAAAGAATTGGATAAGATCAAATTCTCTCTCTTCATGACATATGCCATCCTTATCTTTATCTCACTTCTAATTAAGGTTGAATTTCGAATTTAATCACCACAAAATCACCACGTGACCCTCTAATCTGATTAGGGGCATGGGAATTTCGAAATTGAAAGAGGGAAGTGGCAACATGATGAATGGTTTAGATTAGATCAAGCTTCATCATGTAATGGCACATGAACTTGAATTTTGAATTCAAAATTCAAAACCCCACAAAATCCTCCACAAATATGGGATGGTTGGCATGAAGTTAGGTAGGAGAGCAACATTAAAAGGACCTCCATCATCTGGTGGTCGAATTCAAGGAAAAAAGAGAGAAAAAGAAAAAGAACTACGTATGGCTTGATCCCCCTTATGAAGGGGTACGTAGGCAACCCGATCAGGTTCAGCCATGGTTTTAAAAAAAAAAAAAAAATCCGCATGCTTAACACCGAAGAACCTAGGATTCACTTTCAGTGGTATCAGAGCAAAGGTCCAAGAGTTGTGACCGATCTCCGGAAACTCTCACGCGTGATCGTGTGACGAAGCGTGGCTCTCCATCCGGAGGCGTATAGAGATGCGTGCTCTGATAGGTATACATGGGTGTCACCCTATTTTTAATAGGACCGAACCCATGTAGGAGTGGAGACTCCCCCTTTCAGTGGTATCAGAGCCAGGTTCATGTTTAAACTTTTATATTTTAATTCTTGTAATTAAATCTGAAATCATGAGCATGCTTAGATTAGATCTAAAGTATTTTTTATGATTGATTTAATTACTGATTATGCATGATTAACTAGATCTGAAATTTTGAATGCATATGATGCATGTTTGTGTTAAGATTTGTAACATAAATAAATCTGAAATCATAATATTGTTTAGATTAGATCTAAATAAAATTTATGATTCATATGATCTCTGATTTTAATGAACAAATCAGATCTGAAAATAAAAGTGAAAAAACAAATACATAAGATGTATGTTGTTTGTATTAATTCATGTTGTTATGTATATGTGATGCATGAACATTAAATATAATGACTTAAACATGAATTTAATCTGATTACATGTGATTAATTACAAAAACTCAGATCTGAAAATATGTTTTAAGAACTGAAAGATTGTAATTAATATGTAATTAAAAAGAAATATGCAATGATCAAAACTTTCATAAGTCTAAACTTAATTGAGAATTAAGTGTTATGAAATAGAATTGTAACTCAATTAATTGACATTGCATAATTCTTTGGGCATATGGGTTAGCTTGAATCAAGTTCCTAGGATTGAGTTAGACCTAAGGTTAGAATCATACATGGACAAATAGAATTAATTGATCAAATCTAATTAAGTAGTAACTAGATTAGGTCAAGAAAATTCTAGATCAATTTACAATAGTTGTAGATGGATCAAGTCCATGTCTTTAATTAGACCAAGATGGAACTTGATTTAGGCTCAGAGGTGTAGCCCGAGTCATTTGAGTAATCAAATCGAAATTGATTAACCAGTCGGTGTCTAAGGTAAGTTTGGCAGTTTTGACCGGTGGTTTTTAATTGGGAGCTACTCGCACTGATTCGTCTTTGCCGAGTTAATGGCATATCCCTTCCACCGATCTCACTTACCTGGCCGACATGGTCAATCACATTTTGATTGGATCACTTAATGATTCGAGTTAGCCCATGCCTATAAGGAAAATCAGTTTGACTGATTTAGGTGTCTCCTTAACCGGTTTGAGTCTAATCTGATTTGGTGAAGTCAGTGGGAGAAATTAGACTAACCGGATCTTCTCATCTATCCTAATTATGAAATCCTCTAAAATTATTAGGTCCTTAAAATAAAATGGTTATGGGGATAACTAGGTCATAGCCTCCCATTAAGTTGGGTGATAATGGGTCCAATGTTTTGATAATTATTGGAGGCGCGACACGCCTGGTACTTATCAAGCATTGGAATTGTCATTCAATATATGATGAGTTAAGTGTACCTTCAATAGGCGGTCAGGTGAGCCGAGCCACACTCGGGCTTGGTCGTCTATTAGTTGATTAGACTTAATCCTATCATTTAATGGTTGGACCTGACTAGGGTATTCGGTGGAGGCGCCACACGCCTGCCGAAGAACCTAGGGCAAAATTATCACTAGAAGTTGCTTGGTGAAGCAACTGGTTTAGAACCTACCAATAGGTGCATATGGGTTAGCCGAGCCACACTCGAGCCTATATGCGATCTATTGGGTTCTAGTGCCCACTAAAGAATTAGGAGTAATTTTTCAAATTGGAGGTAGAGGCTACCAATTTGTATAAAATAGTGGGAGTATCTTTAGACTAAAGTCCAAGTCTACTGTGTTTAGTCAATTCATATACTAATAGCCAAATTTTCTTTTATGTAGAAATGGCCACAAGTTTGTCACTTCGCTCATTATTGGATAATGACAAGTTGACTAGTCCCAACTTCAATAATTGGTATAGAAAGCTGAAAACTCAGCATAGTCAGACCAAAAGGATTAAGGATGACCAAAGTCAGGCAGAATGCTTCTATTGTAAGAAGCAGGAGCATTGGAAGAGGAATTGTCCTCAATACCTTACCTCACTTGACCCGAACAGGCTAAGCAAGAGAAAAGGGCAATCAGTTGCTGATCAAGGTATTTATATGATAACACCTTGTAATTTCTCTATATGTGATAATTCAACCTGGGTATTAGATACTGGAAGTCCGTTTAATATATGCAATTCATTGCAAGGACTTCAGGTCAATGAGAGATTTGAAAACAGCGAGAGATTCCTGAATGTTGGAGATGGAAGATCTGTTCCAGTTCTAGCTTTAGGAAATCTCAAACTTGTTTTCAATTCTCATGTAGTTGTCTTGAGTGATTATCACTATTGTCCTGCATTCTTATTGAATGTAATTTCCGTAGGCCTTTTGGCCATGAACGGTTATGAAATTTCAATAAAGAAATATTCTTGTGATATCATTATGAATGGTGTTACTGTAATGAATGGACAATTGAGCAATGGCATCTACTTGTTATCACAACCTGTTAATGTAATGTACACGTCAAGTAAGCATCCTAGAATAGATAATGTCACGGATGTCTACCTTTGGCATCATAGGCTAGGTCATATTAACAAGAACAGGATGAACAGGTTAAGTAAAGAGGGAATCCTCAATGTTAATGATTGTGAATCATTGACAACCTGTGAGTCATGTCTTCTTGGTAAGATGACCAAATCACCTTTTACCGGAAAAGGTGAATGAGCCAGTGATTTATTGACCCTTGTACATTTTGATGTATGTGGGCCAATAAGCACAGATGCTAGAGGTGGGTATTCATATTTCATTACGTTTACAGACGACCTTTCTAGGTATGGTTATGTCTATTTAATGAGACATAAATCTGAAGCATTTGAAATGTTCAAATTGTATCGTAATGAAGTAGAAAAACAAACTGGAAAGAGTATTAAAACTCTTCGATCAGATCGAGGAGGCGAATACCTTTCCAATGAGTTTTTGACATATTTAGGAGAGAATGGGATTCTCTCCTAATGGACTCCTCCTGGTACACCACAGTATAACGGTGTATCAGAAAGAAGAAATCGAACTCTGTTAGACATGGTTCGATCCATGATGGGGTTTGCAAGTCTGCCCATATCCTTTTGGGGATATGCACTTGAGTCAGCCTGCTACATTCTAAATAAGGTTCCAAGTAAGTCTGTAAATAAAACACCACATGAGATGTGGACTGGACGTAAGCCAATGCTGTCTCACCTTAGGGTTTGGGGGTGTCCAGCATATGTCAAACGTTTGAAGACAGACAAACTTGAACCCAAGTCTGACAAATGTTTCTTTGTTGGTTATCCTAAAGAAACTAAAGGATATTACTTCTACTTTGCTGAAGAACAAAAGTTATTCGTAAGCAATAGAGCTGTTTTCTTAGAGAAAGAATTCCTTAGTGAAGGAACTAAAAGCTCTAATGTTGAGCTTAGGGAAGTTCAACATGTAGAAGATCCGACACCATCTACTGAACTAGTTGAGTCAGATTTGATTAGATCAGATCCAGAACCCATCTTAGATGCACCATTAAGGCGATCAGGTAGAGTACCACGTCAGCCGGACAGATACTACGGTTTCTTGGTCCAGGACGGGGATCCTGTCGAACTTGATGAAAACAATGAGGATCCGATCACCTATATGGATGCTATGCAGAGGCATGACTCTGATGCATGGCTTGGAGCCATGCAATCCGAAATGGAATCCATGAAGGTCAATGATGTATGGACATTAGTTGACCCACCCGAAGGGATTAAACCCATAGGGTGTAAGTGGATTTTCAAAAGAAAACGGGGCGCAGACGGAAAAGTAGAGACCTATAAAGCCCGTCTGGTTGCCAAGGGATATCGTCAACGTTATGGTATTGACTATGACGAAACGTTTTCTCCTGTGGCAATGCTCAAATCCATTCGGATTATGCTTGCGATAGCAGCACACTTAGATTATGAAATCTGGCAGATGGATGTTAAAACCGCTTTTCTAAATAGAGATTTAGAAGAAGAGGTGTATATGATGCAACCTGAAGGTTTTATATCTGCAGATGAGTCTAAGGTGTGCAAGCTTCAAAAATCCATTTATGGATTAAAGCAAGCTTCACGGAGTTGGAACATACGATTTGATAAGGTGATCAAATCATATGGCTTCATTAAGAATGAAGAGGAACCTTGCATTTATAAATGGGCAAATGGTTCAGTTATTATATTTCTTGTTTTGTATGTGGATGACATTCTTTTAATCGGGAATGACATTCCTGCATTACAAGGAATAAAGGTTTGGCTATCATCTCAATTTGCCATGAAGAATTTGGGAGAAGCATCTTACATCCTAGGGATGAAGATCTACAGAGATAGATCTAGAAGATTGCTTGGATTATCCCAATCCACATACATTGATACTATACTGAAAAGGTTCAGTATGATTAATTCCAAGAAAGGCTATCTTCCAATGGGCCATGGAATTAACCTCTCTAAAAGGGATTGTCCGACAACCTCTCAAGAAAGAGAGACTATGGATAGAATTCCATATGCTTCGGCAGTGGGATCTATAATGTATGCCATGACATGTACTAGACCAGACGTGGCATACTCACTAGGAGTAGTGAGTAGATACCAGTCTGATCCAGGTAGCAACCACTGGAAGGTTGTCAAAACCATCCTTAAGTATTTGAGAAATACTAAAGATCAGTGGCTTGTCTACGGTGATTCTGACTTAAAACTTGAGGGATATACCGATTCAAGTTTTCAGTCAGATCAAGATGATAGCAAGAGCGTGTCGGGATATATCTTCACTCTTAAGGGTGGGGCCATCTGCTGGAAGAGTTCCAAGCAGCATACAGTGGCAGATTCTACATGTGAAGCAGAATACATTGCAGCATCTGATGCAGCCAAGGAAGCCGTATGGTTGCGCAAGTTCATCACCGAGCTGGGAGTGGCACCTTCCATTGATGGTCCAGTTCCTATATTTTGTGATAACACTGGAGCCATAGCTCAGGCAAAGGAACCTAAAGCACATCAGCGGACCAAGCATATTCTGCGACGTTATCACCTGGTTCGAGAGATTATAGAACGAGGTGATATTGATCTTCAGAAGATTGACACAAAAGAAAATCTAGCTGACCCATTTACCAAAGTCCTCGGCATCAAAGAGTTCAACGAACACAAGTCGAAGATGGGTATTAGATACTGTGCCGATTGGCTTTAGGCTAAGTGGGAGTTGTTGGGAATTGTATCCTAAATGTCAATCGTCAGCATGTTGATGATTAAATGAATTGACAAATCAATAAAGTATTTTTTGGCATTATTCATCATTTTACATCTTCAAATGAACTCTTATATGATGAAGTCCTTAAGACTTATTAATGATAAAGGAGGATTTATCTTCGAGTCCTTAAACTAGTTCGCGACCAAATGATATGTTGTTACTAGGACGACAACATTATCGAGATTAGGTCGTTGTGTGACATATACGTTGGTTGTCCTCTTAACCAAGGAGTGTGGAGACACTGGTATGCCATACAGGTGAAGTGTAGGAGTACATTTCACTGAACGTGACCAATTTCGGAACGCTCTACTGTCGAGAGATGTTCCGAGTGGATATGGGTATAAGTTTGGCCCTCTGACCTGAGACCGCAACTTGTGACTAGCAAGCAACTCATTGTACTTTGGTACCGGACTACCTGGATTTCTAATTCAGTGACGGAAGGTCACTGGGTGCAGTCAAGTACTTGCGTAGTCAGTTGTGAGTCGAGATGGAATTGACCCCTCCTGGAAACAGGAGATAATGTCTTGTGATTAATTTAGCAAAACCTTGGCCAGGGTAATCTCAGTGAGGAGTCACGGGATATCTAAAGTTAATCACATAATGGATGTACTAATTATAGGGTTGACAGTGAGCTCTAAGTCATCCTGGCATTAGGAGTCAAAGGGATTGAATTATACAGTAACCATAGTTCAAGGTTCCAGAATATTTGCTTCGCATATATTCGGCCTATCCGGACGTCGGGTACCATTGCTAGATGGTCACATCGATTAGTGTAGGAAGTCGTTCCTATACTACCGGCTTAGGTTCGAACCTATGAGGTCACACGCATAGAAGATTCCTGATTGATCAAGAAGGCTGATGAATGATTAAGAATCATTCAGGGGTAATTTGGTCAATTCGATTAGCAAATTATCTTATAAAATAATTAAAGTAATTATCGGAGGATTGATTAGTAATTAGATTGCTAATGAACTCAATTGGATTGAGTAATTAGACAAAGGATGAGCCAAATTGAATTAGATTCAATTCTGGGCTCAATCAGGGTTTTTGACCTGATTGGATTAGGTCTGAATCAAGAGGACTTAGGTTGACCAAATTAAATTAGATTAAATTTGTGCTTAATTAGGGATTGACCTAATTGGATTAGGTTCAACCCATGGTAATTGAATCATTCTAATTGTTAGGATTTAATTAAATTAAATGGGTTTGATCTGAAACTATTCGGATCTTGAAATCCACTTGTCACATATCCATGCATGGCGCCATAAATTGATTTTTAATATGATTAAAAATTAATTTAATTTATTTAATGGTGCCATGGGACACTTGGCAACATCAGGGACCTCTTTCATCATTAGATGGGTCGAAATGGAGAGATAAATTCATGAAAAGAATTGGATAAGATCAAATTCTCTCTCTTCATGACATATGCCATCCTTATCTTTATCTCACTTCTAATTAAGGTTGAATTTCGAATTTAATCACCACAAAATCACCACGTGACCCTCTAATCTGATTAGGGGCATGGGAATTTCGAAATTGAAAGAGGGAAGTGGCAACATGATGAATGGTTTAGATTAGATCAAGCTTCATCATGTAATGGCACATGAACTTGAATTTTGAATTCAAAATTCAAAACCCCACAAAATCCTCCACAAATATGGGATGGTTGGCATGAAGTTAGGTAGGAGAGCAACATTAAAAGGACCTCCATCATCTGGTGGTCGAATTCAAGGAAAAAAGAGAGAAAAAGAAAAAGAACTACGTATGGCTTGATCCCCCTTATGAAGGGGTACGTAGGCAACCCGATCAGGTTCAGCCATGGTTTTAAAAAAAAAAAAAAATCCGCATGCTTAACACCGAAGAACCTAGGATTCACCTTCACGTACTCTTCTTTCTTTCCTGGAGGCGCACTGATGGGGAAGACGTGGTTCTGTATTGGGTCGTCGTATCTCTAGGAGATCTGTGCCAGCAGACCCGTACGTGGGGGTATAAACTTTTCTGGGACAGCGCATCAGCGTGCTTCGATCTACAGGTCATCTTCTCTCTCTTTCTTCATTTTATTATTATATTATCAAGTTAATTATTTGCTAGTTTATTTTTTTATTTACTATTTTAAATATTAAAAATATTTAATTTACCAACTATATTTGTGCATCTAGGCTAACAACATCTTCATCCACATCAATTCTTTTTTTCAAATTTGAAGTGGTTGGAGCCACATTGTTGCAATTACTGTGAGCGGCTTCCACTTGTGGGTTGCTCCCTCATCTGGAACATCTTGACGTCAGGCGTGCTGCATCAGTCATAGACGTTGGACCTGAATTTTTGATCGGCGGCAGAGCAGGAGTAGATCCTTTCAAGTATGCATTTCCCAAGCTGGAGACGTTGTGCTTTAATTATATGCGGCATTGGCAGGAATGGCATTGGGATAAAGGAACACAAGGAATGTCGTGTCTAAAAGACCTGTACCTTTCTGACTGCCCCAAGTTGAAGTCTCTTCCCGAGGGTCTCCTGCTCCACGACAAAATTGGATATCAGTGTTGCGCACAGCCTAACGACAATTGAAAAGCTCCTTTCGCTCAAAGAATTGTATATAATTAACAATCCCAAGCTGGAGAAAGTTTCAGACCTCCCTGCACTCACAACCCTCCATGTTGTGTACTGCTCGAAATTGCAAGTGGTGGAGAATCTTCAATCCTTGAGAAGGATGTATCTGATCGATTACCAAATGAAATCTCTCCCGTCATACTTTCTGAAAAGAGTACATACAGCTCATCTGGAGAAGCTGGAGATCCGGTGCAGCAAGAACTGGTAAGAAATATTTGCCAAAGGACCAGCCCGGAGTGGCCAACAATCCAAGGCATCCAGCAGGTGAATGTATACTCACCGGATAGATCGGTGCATGCCTTCTATAACAAGTCCCCCTTCAGTTTCACTACAAATTTCAACAGCACCACCACCAGCAGCAGCAGTTTTGAGATGCCCTCAAGTAGCAGCGGCACTGCTCTCTAATCTGTGCCTCCTCCGCACTCCCTTTCAACCATGGTTTCTGTTTTTTAAAGGTATACAGCTTGGCTTAAGCTGTCTCAATTTATCGTTCTTTTCTTTCTTTCCTTTCAAGGGGATATATTCATCAATCCTAGCAGCAGCTTATGAGATCTTTACATTGCAATAGCAGCCAGCTGAGCCCTCTATTTCCTCGATACATGTTTTAAAGTTTATTTTGATTGATTCTAACAATGGGAAAAGTTTGCTAGAATTATTTTTCTGAGGAAAAATTTGACAGAATTGTTAAGCAGAGCATCTAAATGATCTAGAAGAACAGAGACTCTAAGCTTCTTTTTAGCCAATGAACGTAGCAATTGGATCTTTAATTTTCTTTAGCTACCGATGACAACATCTATTCTTGTGGATTTGGTTTCTAATGACAAGCGGCAAGTGGAAACTGGAAATTATTATCAACATCGGATTCTTGTGGATTTGTTATTTCAGCTAAAATGTTTCATTTTAATAATTGCCATGTATGGTTGACATTTTTGTTCCTGTTGGATTTACTTGCAATATGCACCTTTGTTTCAGATATAACGAAGACTTGATTGCATGCGATCCACTTATCTATGTATATATCTCTCGCCCAATGGTGCAGAACTTTAGAAGAACAATGGTCGTTTATGTTGCTATCTACAAGTCCAGAGTGATACAGAACTATGGCTTATTGTGCCATTTTGATGCTTAATCCTGAAGCTTGCACATATGATCTTGTTTCTTTGCCTGTGATCAGGTTCTGGAAAATGAAAAGCAGGAATGGCATCTCGTTAAAGCTATGTAGGAATTCAACTTCCTAAAGAAGAAGTTTATGGGATGAGAAGAATGGGAACTGGGGAAGCTGTGAATCTATGACTTTCCGGAAAGCTTAAATTGTCCTAGCTCATGCTTCTTTGAAGGACTAAATAAAAAGTTATTCATGGAATAGCATTTTGTCAGCTCTTATATTTTATGATCTGCAATGCCTTTGCTGCTCTTCTCATGTAAGTTTTAACAATGGATGACAGCTCTAAAATTTTGACTCTGTCTTCATCCATTGATCAATGGACGATTAATATTTCATCTTTATCTAAATGTACCAATTTGTTGTAATGAGAAACAGTGGAATGCATCAATGCTGGGGATGACCAGTACATGGTTTAGAAAGTGGCTGCCATGGATGGACTCTACAAACTTCAGGAGACTCTAGAGAAGTTCTCTACTTTTATGGGCAATAAACTAATCGATATTTACTCTTTCCTCAAGCAGCACAAGATATTAAAAATTGTCTTCCTTATGCAATCTGTACCATTGTGGAATTATGAGAAGAAAATGCATCCATGGGCCTGTGGAGGCATTATTTTGAGTAGAGAGTTATGGAGGAATTGTGATTTTGGAAGTTTAGAGTTTTCCTTTTCTTTAAAAAAAAATCCAAGATGTGCTCCCGACAAACTACAAAACCTGCCTGTTTGTGGCAAATTGGAAAGAGATGTTCTAGGAAGCGTTCCATTATGATAATTTGCTGCATTGCACTGAAATTTTTATGTCTAGCAGAATGCAGGTACAATAATCCATCAGGTCTTTCATATCGAAACGGTAATCTGCAAAGTAAATTATATGCGGACTACATCATCTATCTCTAGCATATCATATGTATCCAAAGATAGTGTTAATGCAAGTAATGGCTAGTGCATATTTAATTGTTGCTGCTACTTGAGCTTTAGCATAGCAGGTGTAATTTTCTTTTGAACCTCTAGGAGGTGTTTCTCCTCTCTCCAGGTTTGTTTACTTTGGTCGCTGATGTCTTAGCACGATTGCTGAAAAGGTTGGTTCTGTTGGACTTATCGAAAGCATCAGTGATAATCCTTCGTTTGGCGGGATCAAAAGTCTTCACTTTGCCACTCCTTTTTTGTTGTTAGAATTAGAAATAAGAGAATTTCTCTTGCTATTAAAGCAGCGTTTCTAGCTTTTGAAGGTGCTTCAGGTTAAGGATTAATTTCCATAAAAGTTTCATCTATCTCTTAAATTAATTAAGGTTGAAGCTTCTAAGATAGAAGCAATGCTAAACTGTAAAAGAGATGGTCTCCACACTCTTCACGATCTGCGGCCTATTAGATTGCTTAATAGCTTCTACAAAATCATCATAAAAACTGTGGCTACACGGTGACAAAGTTTCTTCCTGTGCTAGTGGATGGATCACACTCCGCATTCATAAAAAGTTGCTCAATTGTTGAAAACTTTTTGAGTACAATTGAGATTCTAGCCTATTACAATAAAATTAGGAGCAAATGAGTCTCATACAAGCTTGACTTTGAAAAGGCATTTGATAAAGCTAAGTGGAAATCCCTTCTCTTTGTGATGCAAGCCAGAGGCTTTCCAAAAAAAGGATCTTGTGGATTCATGATCTCCTGTCTCCAAAATTGATGGCAATTCTCATTAATGCCTCATCTGGGAAATGGATCAAATGTAAGCAAGGTTTGAGATAAGGAGACCCACGATCCCCGGCTCTTTTCATTATGGCAATAGTTGTATTAGGTAGACTTCTTAAGCGAGTTGGGGCCATTGGGCTTATTGAAGGGATCGATCGGTAATAATCAAATTGTGCCCATCTTTAAAGTCTCCAATTTGCAGAAGACACCCTCCTTTTTTATGCACGAAATAAGGATAGTACTTTGGCAGCCAAAGTCATCCTTCTTGGCTTTGAGAGTGTATCAGGTATGAAGATTAATTTCAACAAGAATTCGGTAATTTGCATCAGCATGAAGGAGGGAGAAGCTGATTATATGGCCACTATGATAAACAACAAGACGGCCAACCTCCTTGGGCCTTCCACTAAAGTGACATGAAAATTTCCAATCAGTATTAGATGCCTCTTATGGAAAATATTCTCTCTATTGGAGGCAGGATTGCACTGATTAATGCGGTCTTAACAACCCTTCCATGACCAATAGAATTGACTAAATAAGGCAAGCACTCATTTGGAAAGGAAAAGAGCCAATCAATGGATTCCATTCGGATAATGTTTGCAGAGAGAAGAAGGAAGGAGATTTGGGACTAAAGAGTAATAAGAGTTTGAATTTTTCTCTGCTGAACAAGTGGTCTTAGAAACTGATCAGGTTCGTACGCACCATGGTGGAAATAAATAAAACTTCGTATTGCAAAAGAAAAAAGCTTGGGATGCGTGTCAGGAGGTCTTCTTTTAAACTTTCACCATTATGGAGGGATATTTCTAAGAAGCTTGATGCATTCTACAATTATATAGCTTTCAAATTGGACGATGAAAAAATATCAAGTTTTGAGAGGGTACCTAGATTGGATCCATATCTTTGGTATCACTATTTGAGGAACTGTACCAAAAAGCTGTCGAGCAAAACTATACTTGCATCGTAATGGAGTTGGCACCATTTGAAATGGAAGATTAAACTCAAGAGTCATCTTTCTCTAGTTGAGGCAACATGGTTAGAGCTATTGATAGACCTTCCATCAGCCATTAGACTTTCTCAAATCGTTGATGTGCAGTCATGGAAGTTCCCCAAATATGGTATCTTCACTGTTTAGTCATAACTATAAATGCATCAACAATGGTGGAAACCTCTACCATTCTACATTTCAATTTGGAAAGCAGCAGTATTGGAGAAGGCAAAGGGGTTTATTTGCTAGCTTTCAAGAATAGATTGTATATAAAAAATATTCTTGGAAAAAAAAGTTGGGTAGTTCGTACTGAATGCACTTTGCGAGGTGCAAGAATTGAAACATTATTTAATGCCGCTTCACAAGAAGCATGTGGCTCTTTGTTCGGTTATACCTCAACCTAAAAGTGTGGCCTCCAAATCTTCGGATACTTTCAACCAATTGGACCTGAAAGAAATTTTATACATATATCAGACGAGCATGGGATCAGTAGGTGATTGTATTTTGTTGGAAAATTTGGCATGAAAGAAACTCTTGTATTTTCCTTAGAAGGAAATCTTTGTGCATGCGATGCAATGTAAAACACTGCACACCTTCAAACTCCAGAAAATCTATGCTCAGTAAAAACATTGGAAAGTCACAAGAAACTCATGAATACTATTTCCCCCTTAATTCTCACTTCTCATTTATCCTACCTACCTTTTCTCTTCACTAATGTAACTGCTCACTTGTAACGACCTTCTAACATCAACTTCTACAAATTCTCTCCAAGTAGCTAATAAAATTGGGGGAAGTGTCTTACTTCCTACTTTGCCTTTCAACAAAACAAAAAAAAAAAAAAAACTCTCGACTTGCCTTAGCGGTAGGAAGATTTCCAAAAACTTTTGGATGTGGTGGTGGCATCCAAGTTATGGCAGGTAAAGAAGGAAGACGTCGGACGTGAGAGGAAGATGGGAACAACTCTTAAAGAAGCCCTGTGAGATACTCTGGCTCCTGCCGACTTCAGCCCCGTTCTTCTTTTGGGAAGAGCCGGAATAGAGGATCGCGATAGCGATCCTCTCTGGCTCCTCCGGGGACAAACGGGGTAAGGGCGCCGCGGGTATCCCGCGCACCTCCGCCCTCCGGTCAATCCACGGCCAACCGCGGCCGCGGATTTCGCTCGACCGCCGCGATTTTCGCGGCGGAGAGCCGTTACGAGGGGGTTGATAAAAACCCCCATTTTCTCCTCAATCGGTCACCTTCGAGCCCCCTCTTCTTCCTCTCCTCCTGTTGCCCAGATAGACAACCCAAGAGGGGGGGTGAATTGGGTTTTAAAATAATTTGGCTATTAAAACTTTTGTGGATAACTAATTAATACTTTTGCGAGATGATTAATTAGTTTCTATGTGCGGTGAATGAAATGCGAGAGATAGAGAGAGACAAACAATCACAAACACAATGTTTTATAGTGGTTCGGAGCTAACCCTTGCTCCTACGTCCACTCCCCAAGTCTCACTTGGGAATTCACTATAACCCCTTGGATTACAGCCGGTTGTTTTCCAAGCTCACAACCAAACTTGTTGTTTTACGAGCTCACAACGAACTCGGTCGGTTTTCCCAGGCTCACCGACTAGAACCAACCCGATTGTTTTCCCGGGATCACAATCGAACCCTTACACGTTGGTTTTACACTCGGCTCACCAACCAACCTCAATACCCTTGATTCAATCCCCCGATTGAACCAAGCAAAGACAAGATGGAAGTAAAAAGGAGTAACAGAAAAACAGAGCTTCTCAAAAGCAGATAAATAACAATATAAACAAAAGAGAAGTTAGAAGCCCTCAAACACGTTTGAGTTGGAGTAGAGTAGGGCTTCTTGAACTTCGGGTCTCCTCTTGAATGTCTGGTCGACTTGAATGCAGAAGGAGATCTCTTTCAATGTTGGGAAGAAGTAGGTGGATGCAGTTAATGTTGCTCTTCCCTCTTTTCCGTTGAAAACCAGGTTGCAGAGATTGAAAGCTTGATTACTTTGAGTGGAATTGTTGTTCTCTGCCTTGCTACAGTCTTCTGTGGCTATTTAAGCCATCCCCCACGGAAACTAGCCGTTAGAGACCTTTTTCCGCCCGTTCTGCACACTCTGCACAGCCTGACAATATGTCCGTTGGTGGGTTGGAGTCGACTCGCGCGATCAGGAGTCGACTCGGCTGTAGCGGGAGTCGACTCATGCTTTTCTGGAGTCGACTCGGCAACTGTTCCGGATTTGAATTAAAGTCGCCTCTTCGACTGGGAGTCGACTCGACTTGACCCGGAGTCGACTCGCCAACTTCTGGAGCTGACTTGGCATTTTCGGAGTCGGCTCATCCCATGGAGTCCGTGGATCTATTTTTGAACTTGGTCCACTCGAGTCGACTCGACAATCCTGGGAGTCGACTCGGCGCTCAGAGCCCGAACTCTCGATCTACTGTCTTTTGGCTCGTCCAGTCTTGGAGTCGACTCGAACTGTTCCGGAGTCGACTCGGCTCTCAGTTTCCGAAACTTAGTCTTCTGTGTTTTTAGTGAAGCGCTGCCTTGGAGTCGACTCGAGCTGTCTGGGAGTCGACTCGAATCTCAGAGACAGCAAATTGGTCTTCTGTCTTTTTTGGGGTCGCGGTGTCTCGGAGTCGACTCGTGCAATGCGGGAGTCGACTCGAATCTCAGAGTCCGAAAAACGCTCTCTGACTTTTGCCTTGTGTACTGCTGAGAGTCGACTCTCACTATCTTTGGAGTCGGCCTGCCAACCATCGGAGTCGACTCGCGTTCCACAAGAGTCGACTCGAATCTCAGGGTCGAAAACCGCTCTCTGACTTTTCTGCCTGTAACTCCTTGGAGTCGACTCATACTTCTCCGGAGTCGACTGTTAGATGTATGCCCTAGAAGCCAATTTGGCTGACACATTGTTGATTCTAGGGACATAATTTTGTACTTGACTATTTATTATTGAATAAATAAAAGGCATCTTTTCATTCATATTGTTTATGTGTCTATGAATCGTCCAAGAAATTAATAAGATGATGATACATATTCTCAAGAGTTGAGAATTTGAGCCATGTATCATTGGTGATTAATTTCTAAATGCTCCTGATCAAAGGATCATCACGAGGACGGTGATCGATCCGATCAGTGCACAGATCACTCTCCTTCTGGATGGACGAGACTTGAGTCCACAGTGTAGGAACACTGAAGTGATAGTGCAGGTGCTTGTTAGAGAACAAGGGTACTGAGCGTGACCAATACAAGAAGTCACTTGGATGTCTATCCACTCGTCAGTGACTTGCTTGATGTTGCAGTAGTGTGACTGGTCCTTTGACCTGCGGTGCTTCGGCTGCTCACAGTGGGGTTATTGTAGTTTGACTGCACACATACATGGTCCCTAGCCATATGGGTCCATGCAGTGTAGATTGGCTGCAGTAAGTTCACTGTAGGAGTAGGGTATGCACCTATATGGAATCTATCGACCTTGATAGATAAGGAGAGATCCTATGTGATTTATAAGACTGAGTTCGTAAGACCTCGGCCGGGGCAGTATACACAGTGGAGAAAGAGTTTCTCACTATCGAACTCGAGACGAATAAATCTTGACATATGACAGACGATGGGGTTTGACGAGTTGTCCATGACCTCCGTCCTGTAGGGATCCACGATAGTAGGACTATATCACATGTTAACTGCACCTAGAGGTTCATCATTCCATTCTGCTGGGTAGCCACTACATGCTGCTAGGTGTCACTGGTGGATGGTGGGACTCATAGGGATTATCTTGATGATCGATAAACCCTAATGAGTTGAGTTGGAATCGTTCCAACCCATTGAAAGGAGTTTTCAATGATATAGTGATAGAGATCACAATATATCTCACTACCAGCCAGAATAGAACCTATGGGGTCACACACACTAGAAGTATTGACCGATCCGATGGTTGAAATCGTGATTAGGAATCACAAGAAATCAATTTGATTGATAAGAAGTTGAAGAAGAAACAAAGGGAATTAATTAATTAGACTTAAACACAAATCCTACTTCGGGAGGGATTCCTAGAGTCCTAATTGGATTAGGGCTGGGAATCCTAGTTGGAGTAGGACTGGAATTCCTACTTGGAATAGGATTCCTACAATCCTAATGAGATTAGGAATTTTGAATTAAAATCGGATTCCTACTTGGAGTAGGATTCCTAGGAATCCTAATTGGATTAGGACTTCGGATTCAAATCTAATCCTAATTGGATTAGGACTAAATACATCCTAATATGGATTAGGGTTTCTTAAGTCACAATTAATTATTAATCTAATGAATCAACATGACTCCTAATTGGATTAGGATTGAAGAGTTCAATTGAGTCATGGTTCATTCAAATCCTAATTGGATTAGGACTAGCATAGATTGAACCCAATTTGGCTAATCCTAATTGGATTGGGATTAAACCATAAGAGAGGCACCCAATCCTCTTTGGAAGAGGATTAGGGCATCACAAGAAGGAGGGTTCACGCCCCTCCTCCTCTCCTTGAGTGCGGCATGAAGAGAAGGGCCGGCGCCCCCCTTCCCTCTTAGGCAATATGTCTAGGGCTCCTAGATTGTAGGAGCCCTAGATGGCTTTATAAGGAGGCATGAGGCCGGCGCCCTAGCCAAGAGCTCTCTTCCTCCTCTTGCTGCCGCCACCAGCCCCCTCCTCTCTTGGTTCAGCCGCAAGCAAAGGGAGAGCAAAGTCCAAGCGTTGGCGTCATCCTCTTCCTCCAATCCTTCTTCCAACGCAGGGAAAAGAAAGAAGGCTGCAGAAGCTGTGTTCTTCTTCCTTGAGTCCCTTCTTCTTCTTCCTCCTCTCAAGCACTTTCAAGAGTTGAAAGAAAGAGAGGAGATCAGCCATCAAAGGAAGTCTCTGCAAGGGAGCTAGCACCCCGGGGAGACGAGAAAGCTTTGATCGGTCCTCTGCTTCGTGTGGATACCCGTAGAGGCCGGACGTTTGAACGGCTTCAAGCGAACCCTCTTCCTAAAACCACGAATTCAGATTCGCGGTGATCATCTACCCGCGCAAGGTGAAGATTTGATCTTCCTATTAGTTTTAAAAGGATTTAATTCTTACCTAATTACGAAAGGTCTCGAAACAACGTTCATGAGATGAACGTCGAACTCGTGCATGCCGATTCCGCTGCCATCTGAAAAATTTTTGAAATATCAGCGGCATGGGCGGGTTCCCAACATCGACTCGGTAAACATCGGAGTCGACTCACGCACTTCAGGAGTCGACTCGCTGACAGATTTTGAGTTGATGCTTTCTGTTTGTCTGTCTGTTCTCAGTTGGAGTCGACTCGTAATGGTCAGGAGTCGACTCGAGCCCGTGCCAGTGATCCTGATACGCTTGGAGTCGACTCGTAATACTCTGGAGTCGACTCGAGTCTCAGACTTTGGTTCAAACTGACTTCTTAACTTATCCAAAATATTATGAACCAAGTCTTCAGACACTTAGACAAGATTTTCACTGAAACACTCAATTGAATTCATTAGTAAACAACATATATACTCTAATGCTTTGAGCTCATCAAAATCAAATAGGGTTTTAATCAATCACTCCACAATCTCCCCCTTTTTGATGATGACAAAACTTTGAGTATATGTAAAGTGAATTGCTCAATAAACAAGGAAATAAAATCTATAAATGAATTCATATGTCTGGTAATTTAATATATCCAAGCTTGAAAGGTGTGAAACAATAAATTTTTGGAGTTAAAGCTCCCCCTTTCATTTGGAATTATATAAGCCTTCATATCATGCAATCAATTGTTTGGCTTATATATATTTAATGATTTGGCTTTCTTAAAAATTCAGATTCTCCCCCTCAACATATGCATTCTACTATGTTTTGATTCTCTGAATTTCCTTTTAGTATATTGAAGTTTTTGAATTTTAAATTTTGGTATTTAGAGGAAAAATCTGTCAATTTGTTCTTGAGTTGGATTCAGCTAATCTCCGAATATCCCTTGAATAGATTCTGGAGATTACTCCATTAGGAGCCCCAAAAGAGAGATAATGAGCCTCGAGGTACCAAATCCACTAAGAACAAATTATGTTTTAATTTTTGATTCTCATTTTGATTTCTTTTATGTTAATTCCATTTACATATCTATTCAATATTTCTCCCCCTTTTTGTCATCGTATCAAAAAAAAGGTAAGCAGAACACACAATCAATCATAGATCAAATTGCACAGAAATGAAGATAAGATGTCTACTCATTGTATTGATATGTATGTGAATATATTTGAGAATACAATAAGTAAAGCAAAACAGTACATGTCAAAATAAAACACAAAAGCAGCTACGGTCTCCTCGAGGATGTAGCTCCTCCTCTCGAGGATGTGGCTCCCCCTCTCGAGGATGTATCTCCTCCTCTCGAGGATGTATCTCCTCCTCTCGAGGATGTGGCTCCCTGAGGCATGCGCTCAACCAGTGCTTGGACCGCATTAGTGACGTTCTCGAGCTGTCGGATAACGGCCTGAATGGCCCTGCTCTGTGTCATATCGAGCTCGAGGACCGACTTCTGCAGTGCGTCCAGCTTGTCGATGAGCACATTCGACAAGCGCTCGGCCCCCTGGGTAGTGGTGCTCATGTCCTTCCGGATGTCATCGCGCATCTTCCGAGTGATGCCCGTGACCTCACTCATACTGGAGAACTGAGCCTGAATCAAACTCCTCACGTTGTAGATCTCTTCCCGTACATGGGCCGTCATGTCAGTCACGGCTGTCAAGGAAGGGACCAACTCAGAAGATGTGGGTGCAGGAGTGGGAGCTGGCACTGAACCTCGGAGCTCCCGAAGTAGCTCATCTCGCAGGTCTCTAACAATCTCCTGCCGCAACTCCAGGAGCTGCTCAGGAGCGATCCGGACCTCCATAGGTGGTGGAGCTGAGGAGGAAGGTCCGGCTGAGGTGGTAGGAGCAGAAGTGGAGGGAAAGTCAGGATAGTCAGAATCTGGCTCAGGGCTAGGAGAGTGTCTGGAGGTATGTGTGGAGGTGGATGACTTCCTAACCCATGTTCCCTCTACCTTCCGAAACCCCATCCTGTGTAGGGTCCCCGGACGCATGCGATCAGTCCATCGCAACGCCTTGGAGGGTTCCCCCTCAGGAATGGGAATCTCGTACTCCCTAAACAACAGAGTGAACATCATACCGTAGGGGAGGGTGAGCCTAGGTCTATCTAGGGGCTCACACAGATATCTATAAATGAGTTTGGGGAAGTTGATTGAGGTGTCCTGAAGAATATAAAACATAAGGGCGAGGTCCTTCTCAGACACAAAATCGAAGCGGCCAGTCTTCGGGAAAATGGACCTAGACAAAATACTCAGGAGGATCCGCACCTCAACAGGAAGTGAGCTAGCGGATACCTCGTCTAAAGGGGACTGAGGAGGATATCCTAGTATGGCCGTAAGGGCCTCAGTCCTGTCCTCGGGGTGTGTGGGAGCCACCCCTACTTATGGAAGGTGGAGGATGTGGGCAATAAGATCCTCCGTAACGAACAGAGGGACACCGGCTACCGTGCCCTCGATACCCCCATCTCCCCGATGGACGGTACCGTAAAACTCTCTAACTAATCCAGGGTAAGTGGGGAGATCTAATGTAAGGAAATACTCTAAGCCCTGGACACGCAATCTCTCACCTATGGTGAAGCCCTCCCGGGAGAGATAGTCGAAATCGACGTATCTCCCGGTGGAGACCGCCTTCCCGGCGCACGGCCTCGCGGGAACCGCCCTCGGCGGGGAACGAGCCGGAGGTTGTGACCTCGCGGGATCGTGCCGAGCCTTGGAGCGCCTCTCGGGACCGGCCTCGGGTTGGGGCCTCTTCCGGACGACGGCTTTACGAGACATGGTTGACCTAGAATGGGATGAAAACCTAATGGGCGATGAAAAATCGACGGGAAAAGGACCTAGGGGCGGCCGGAGACGACCTAGGAGTCGGCTCTAGGGCTTGTGAACAGTGGCGGCGGAGAATAGAAATGTTTTGAAAACGATAGAGCTAGGGTTAAAAAGTCGGATCCCGACTGCGAGTCGACTCCTCTGAGTCGCGAGTCGACTCGACCTCGAGTCGACTCCAAAGTATGCGCGAGTCGACTCTCCTTATGCGCCTATTGACCCCGACTCTCCTTATGCGCGAGTCGACTCCCGACTGTATGCGAGTCGACTCCACCTCTGCTGCCATCGACCTCGAGTCGACTCCCGACTAAGCGCGAGTCGACTCCCCCTTACGAGCCGACTCTGAAACTTACTCGAGTCGTCTCGAACTTTGGCACGCACCTAAAAATCATGCTATGTTCGTGCCGAATGAGGAAAAATCACTAAATTATGATATGATTTGATGATCATTGAAAAGAAACTCTATTTTAACCACAATCTAATCATCAAAATCAATGAATCTAGTGGAAACTACCACTAGGATGGATCAATCACTCCTAATCCCCTCCTAAGCACACTAAATCTCTCTTCACTTAGGGGTTTTGTAAAAATGTCAGCTAATTGATCATCAGTACAAACAAATTGGAGTGTCACATCACCATTCAGTACATGATCTCTTATGAAGTGATGTCTTATCTCAATATGTTTAGTTCTTGAATGCTGAATTGGATTTTTAGTTAGATTAATGGCACTTGTATTATCACAATTAATGGGTATTTTATCTTGTTTAATGCCATAATCTTCTAATTGTTGTTTGATCCATAAGATTTGAGCACAACAACTCCTGGCTGCAACATATTCAGCTTCAGCAGTAGATAATGCAACCGAGTTTTGTTTCTTGCTAAACCATGATATTAAGTTTTCTCCTAGGAATTAACATGACCCGCTGGTGCTTTTTCTATCAAGTTTACATCCAGCAAAGTCTGAATCTGTATAACCTATTAAGTTCAGGCTAGATTCTTTAGAATACCATAACCCTATATTCTTTGTTCCTATTAGGTATTTAAAGATTCTCTTTACTGCAATTAGATGTGATTCCTTAGGATTAGCCTGATATCTAGCACACATGCAAATACTAAACATGATATCAGGTCTACTTGCAGTAAGATACAATAAAGATCCTATCATACCTCTATATAGTTTCTGATCTACAGATTTACCTGATTCATCTTGGTCTAATTTGCATGATGAGCTCATGGGGGTGCTGATTGATTTGTTTCCCTCCATATCAAACTTCTTGAGCATCTCCTTGATGTATTTGGCTTGATTGATGAAGATGCCTCCTTCAGATTGTTTGATTTGAAGTCCAAGGAAGTAATTCAGCTCTCCCATCATGCTCATCTCAAATTCACTCTGCATCAAGTTAGCAAATTCTTCGCAGAGACGATTGTTAGTAGCACCGAAAATAATATCATCAACATAAATCTGTACTAACAACATATCTTTGTTTTTCTTCTTTAGAAACAATGTAGTATCTACATTATCCCTAGAGAACTCATGTTCTAATAGGAATTTGCTAAGCCTCTCATACCATGCTCTAGGTGCTTGTTTTAAACCATAAAGTGCTTTGTTCAATTTATAAACATGATTAGGGTATTGATGATTTTCAAAACCAGGAGGTTGTTCTACATATACCTCCTCATTAATATACCCATTTAAAAATGCACTTTTTACATCCATTTGAAATAACTTAAAGTCCTTAGAGTATGCAAAAGCTAGTAAAAGTCTAATTGCTTCAAGTCTAGCTACCGGAGCAAAGGTTTCATCAAAATCTATACCTTCTTCTTGATTATAACCCTTGGCTACTAACACTACAAGAAAAGACATATTCAGCGACTAAGATTCTAGTCGCCGAATAATCATATTTGGTCGCCGAAACCTTTTCGCGACTAGCATACCTTCGTCGCCGAACCCTAGTCACTGAAAGGTTTTGGCGACCAATATTGTGTGGTCACCTAAGGTCCACCAACAACGACCAATGTTTGGTTGCCGAAAAAAATTTTCAGCGACCGAATTTGTTGTCGCTAATTTCAACGCCGACCAAATAGTTGGTCGTGGAATGTTTGTCTTCCGCTACCAAAAAAATGGTCACTGAATGTCTATCTTCCCCCATCAATAGTTTGGTCGCAGAATGTATTGGAATGCATTGGCAACAAACATTTTTTGGTGGCAGAAAGTATTAACCTGTATTTAATTAACAATTCAAATTATATGCTTAATATTTATTTTTGGG